>NW_026624496.1:0-58026 GCF_030028575.1 Malurus melanocephalus
GCAACCCTACGAAAGCAAACAAATCCCAAATGATGCTCTTCATCACAGCAACCCTACAAGAGGCTGTGGGACAAGCTGGAGTTGGATCCGTGGCACTGACCACACTGTCAGGACAAGCAGTGCCCAAAGTCGGGGATGCACACCTGGGGCAGGCAGGGAACAGTCAGTTCTGCTGAACTGAAGAGCCCCAATTCCATAATTCTCTGTACATGAAGCCCTGCTCCTCTCCTTAGGCCATTTCCATCCACCTTATTTTACTCATTTCTTCTCCCATGGTCGTCACCGCTGCTCAGCAGAGTTTGTCTCTGATGGAAAGCATTTCCAGACAGAAAATTCAGTGTCTTCCACTGTGAGTTTTAATACCTAAAACAGCACCCAGAGGTGAGCTTTGGATCTGGGAGAAGGGGTATGATGGGCTGTGTGTAACAGCTCATTAAATAAATAGAATCACAGAATAATTGAAGTTGGAAAGATGATTAAGATAAAATACCCCATGCTCACTACACCGTATCATGAAGTGCCACATCTTCTCCTGCACATCCTTTCTCCACTGTAACCATGGAACACACTGAGCTATTGAACACCCTGCCTAAACTATCCCAAATGGAATCATGGACATGTTTAAGAAGCCCCAAGAATCACCAGACAGCCAGCGCTGAGGACACTCCCATGTGTGACAAAGGTACCAGAGATYCCTCCTTGGGTGCTGTGACGCCAGGGACTTGCACAACTGCTGTGCCAACAATCCRTGTGAGCAAGGAGAGGCTGAGACTCTTCTGGCAGATGAAAAGCTCTGCAAAAAAGCCCAGGCAAGAGCTGAGCCGTGCAGGCCACGCCAGGATCTGCAGACACGCTTATTAAAGCTCCAGCATTCTCCAGATCGCTCACCTCAAAGAACAACAGCGGGAACGTGCCAGGCAATTTGGGAATTGTCACCAGCCAGACAAAACCAGCGTGAGCTCGGGGTGAAAGTGCAGCCTTTACTCTCAGAACTGGGAGAATCCCCCAGCTCCCAGCTCAGCAACAGGATCCTTCATCTGCTGGGCACTCAGCCCACGCTCCAGGGCAGGCACTGCCAGAGAAGTACATCAGACTTGCTCCTGGTGGCCTGCAATCATTTCTGCCTTGCTCACACATCAAAACTCAGGAAAACCTGGGTGAAACCAAGTGAATTTCCCAGCAAACCATCTGCTCATCCTGCAGAGACCGAGAGTCTGGGCTGGATTCGTGGGAGGAAATGGTGAGAGGCTTGCAAAGCCAGCCTTGCATAACCTCGCTGACATCAAAGGTTCCCATCAGATCAAATCTGACTGTGCAGCATTTGCACCAGAAACAATCAAAGGCCAGATATCCTCAGAAGCAATTTTTTGATTCAGGCTTACGTTTTAAACAAGAACTTTTCCCCTGCAAGTCCCRTTTCTTTATTTTTCCTAAAGCAGACCAATTTAAGATAAATTTGTTCATATTTAGTAAATCAGTTCAYAGGTCTTCTAAAGCAACTGCTTAATTCGCCTGAGCCCATGCAGAGAACACCAGAATATTAAAAATCTGACATGTTCAGTGGAGCATTTCTACAGAAAATTAAGAACAGATAAGAAGGGTATGAGGAAAGAGGATAAAGTGTAATCAGCAGGAGGGAGGAAAACCCAACCTACGACTTGCTGGGTTTTTTGAGAGTCAAATAACTGACCTGGATGAAACCACAAGTACCTGTTCAGTGTGCTGCATTTTGCATCCTGAATAATGCAAAGGATTATTCTGTGTTGAAAACAAAACTCACTGGAGCTGTCGTGGTTGCTGTGCAGCTGGAGAGTGTTAGGATTAAATGACATCCTTAGGTTACAAGTGGAAAACGTGYGGAGCTGTCGCTTGTAAAAGACACAGTTTTGTATTTTAGGTGTTGTYCCAATTCAAGAGGAGCATGGGGTGTATCCAGAGGATGTTTCACTCTCTGCAGAGGGAGGGAGGTCCCAGYGGAGAGAGCCAACCTCATCCAAATATCACAACAGCTCCCAAGCCCTGGATTTGCAGGACAGGCTGCATAAGGCACACCCTGAAAAGAAATTCACAGTATGTATGTCAAGGTGAAGAATACTATTAAAAAATAGAAATATAGGTACTTTAGAGGAGCTGAAGTGACTGATACCCACAGGAGTAAAAGTATTGTTTACCTGGGGWCACTTTTTGCACAAACAGGGGTTCAAAAACGCCTTTGCTCTTCGTCACCTGGCTAAAACAAATTTATTCAGATGGAACAGATATGAACAGCAACGAAGATTAATTACAACATAATTAATTAATGGTAGCGTCTGGATGAAACGATAAACCAGTGGAAAGATTAAAAAAACCCCAAACGGTGATACAGATCCCTRGTAACCAGACCCATTTATTACCATTAGCCAGCAGCGCTGCTCCTCTCCTGCCCTATAAAGTTGTAATGAATTATGCAGCGCAGCCGTCAGCACCTGAGATCGATTCCCAACTCTGCTCTTCCAGGAGCAGACTCTGTGTGAGGAGAGAGCTTTGGGGACACCTGATCCTGCCTCAGCATCTGCTACCTTGGCATGGTGTGTGCTGCAACACAGCAATCCCACCCATGGCACGGCACAGACGCAGGAAAAACAGGGAAAAGGGTGAATTTCATTTAAAATTGCAGCACACTCCTGAGTTTATCAGTTTGTATTTTATGGATAAAAGCAGTGAGGCACTAGGAGATCATGGAAAAACTCTGATTGTGCGCTACTTTGAGCATGAGTTTCCTTCTTGGATTGCAAAGTTCCTGGAGCTTGTCAAACATGAGCAGGTTCAGCACTGACACGAGGCACTTTCTGAAGGGGRAGATCCAACTTTCACCTCAGAGAGTCCCCAAAAGGAATAATAAATAATAAAAGGGCTGCAGGATTAAATCAGCCCAAATTGATAATGAACTCCAGGTTTGTTTTGAACTGAGCTCACTCTTAAATGGTGTCTCTTCCACTGAGTGACTCAGGGGATTGGTTTGGAATCGGGAATGTTTTGAATTGCTGCGTTCTGGATTTCATTATTCCCCTCTGGGCAAGTGGATGCGTTTGAGAGCCTGAAACTTCATCTGGAGAAATCCTGCTATAGCTGGAAAAGCAGCAATCAAATTAACCAGGATGGGATACATATTCTGAGTCAGCATTCAAATTCCTGCCCCACTGCAGCATTTACCAAACCTGGAAAGAGCAAGAGGAAATAAAAAAGAGACAAGAAGGTCTCCTTACGCTACCAGCAGCACACAAACACGTGTGTGCTACAGGAAACAGTCTCAGGCTCTGCTTTTCAGAAAGTTTTTTTTTTTTTTTCCTACATGAAGAAGCTCATTGTATAACATCACAATTCTGTTCCTGTTCCTGGTTTATTGTGTCTCACCTTCCTACCAGCTGGTGGCTGCAATTGCTGCTATCTCAGCTGGCAGGGAGAGGTGAATGTTTTGCCTTTTGACAGGAGACTTGTTGCTGCAAGTCTGATGTATTTAACATTCTTTCTACCTGGTTCATTTACTAACACACAGTAATTAGCTCCCAGAAACAACTGGCAGGGCTCAAAGGACTCCTCCACTGAGATTTGTAACCAGTTTTGAGTCTGAGCAAACACAAAGGGAAGGGRAAAAAAAAAGAAAAAAGGCAGAGAGTGTGTTCAAGACGAGACTTGAAGCAAAGCCACAGCCGAGTGCTGAACCCCAGGTGATGATGGYGAAGGAATGCACAGAAGCAGAAAGTCAAACCTGCAGCAGCAGCAGGCTCAAATGTGATTGCAATTATCAGGAAGATGTGCTTCTGCCCCTCACTGCTCTCCTTTCCCTTGGCTCACTCCCAGCGAGAGTCATGGAAGTTTTATGGGCAACTCATATTTGAGACCAAAAATTAATGGAGATGCTGACCACACATATAGTGCACATTAATTTGATTTACAGGACAACCATTAGTGCTTTTCTTTCTCCATCTACCTGCCTTCCCAAAAAATACTCAGGAGACAGCAATCAAATCACAAATTGCTGATCCYTAAGGACTTAAAGTAAATTGACATATGTCACAAAATCATAGAATTCTAGAATGGCTTGGCTTGGAAGGAGCCTTAAATATCCACACGGTTCTATCCCCTGCCATGGGMAGGGAATCCTTCCACTAYTCCAGGTTATCAGAGCCCCATCCAGCCTGCTRCTGAACACTTCCAGGAATGGAGATGCCTGTCATTTAAAATAGAGGGGAAAAAGTATTTATTCTGAGAGAGGTGGACACARAAAGAACACTCACAAGTGCTTTTAGGTAAAGGTAGGAAAACAAGGTGGTGAGACAACCCCTAGGTCATGGTTTGTGCAGTAAAAGGCCAAACTAAAACAAAAACTCTGACAGCTCTCAGGGATCACCATGGGGCAGGTCCAAAGGAGAGATTTCAGAAAGTTCAGGTGAGGATCCTGCCCAGTCGGAGCTGTTAGTGCTGCTGGAGGAGCTCGACTTGGAAGACAAAAGTTATGATGATCCTGAGGTTCAAAGAACCGATTAAGCAGCCAGAGATCTTGGTCTTCCCCCWCCTCAGACATGGCTTCATCTTCCACTCCATCACTACTTGCTGAATTGTCAAAACTTCTTCAGCGCAGCACCTCGCACTGAAAACAGTAAAAGGCTCTTGAGAATCAAGAAATTCAGGCTCTGGCTCTGTCTTTGTCTGGCACTTCACGTTTTCATTTGTAAAGCAGAGGCAATAATAAACATCGCTGAGACTTCAAAGCGCTGCRGAGCTTTGAGCTCCTCCTCGCCGAGCGAACAGCAGGTACAGCTCTGATCTGCTCTGTGATCACTCCAGGAACAGCACAGGCTCTGCTCTCCCAGATTTACAGCTCCTTTACAGACCATTCATTTCATTTTCTTCTGCTACAACCCAAGGAGATGATGACTTGCTTGCTGAATATAGAAACGCTACCGTACTCCTCGGAGTATTCCTTCYTGCATCACTCTCCCCACCCCCAGACATATGTTAGTAGTTAGGATCAGCTTGCTGAAGCTCCAAGTTTGACAGAGGAAGGGGGAATAATGGGAATAAGAAGATATTTCTGTTCATAACAGAACACGACACCTAAAAAGAGTGCCCTTGTGTCTCTGGCTACACACACACACACACTTTTTTCCTCTTTTTTTTTGGTTAAGGCCAAGGAACTTCTAAACAACTGAAAATGTAAATAATTGAAGTAACCCTAACTATGCATACCTGTCCCTAAATAAAAAAGATAAAACAATGAATTATTCAATAAATTAATTAGTAATTAAAATTATTAAGTTAATTAATTATTAAAATTATTAGATAATGAATCAGATTTTGGTAATGTCCATACACTGCATTCATATGGATCATCCCTTAGCTTTAATCACAGGATATCCTGAGTCAGAARGGACCCATGAGGGTCATCAWAGTCCAACTCCTGATGAAAACACCAGCACAGCGACTGTGGTAGTTTGTCCTGCCTTTACTTGAAGCAGTGGGATTCTCACAGGAAGGCTGAGGCCTGTATCCAAAGCAGAGCAGCATTTCCTGGCAGGATTTTTGAGGAATGGGCAAGGACTGGTAAATGGAAGGGGAGAAGGCTGGCAGCAAATTTGCCAATGCCCAAAACACAACGGAAAAAAAGTCCTCCTGCTTCTAATTTCTCTCATGCTAGAGAGATGAAATGACAAACCCAAAAATACTATGAGATTTCAAATTTTTGATAATTTTTAAGTTAACCAGAATGGCATCAGTACTACCCTGGAAGCTTCCTCACAGCACGTGTGTTTTTATTTTGAAAGAATAGAGCAAATGCTCTCAGCTCCAGCTCATGTCTCTTCCCACATTTARCTGAGTGCTTGGCAGCACTGAAAATTATAAAAATGCTGCTGTACGTGTTCCTGTCTTGGAGYTACCCAGCACAGGAACAGCAGGGAATTCTTGGAGTTTCAGCAACACTAAATCTCACTGTTTTTGTTCCACCAGGACTGCTTTCCAAAAACCTAGTCATCTCCGAGTTAATGCCCCAAACCCAGGGAAAAAGTGCAATGAAAAGGTTGAAATTCCACACCCACCTCTCCCTGGATTTTAGACCTTTCCCCTGAGATGCCCTGAAGCTTCATGCACTGTTGTAAATGCTGTGTCCGGCTCACCACGAATCACGACCACAATATTAAAAGTTGTTCTGCCATGGCTGAGGTTTGGTCTGGCAGAAAGCTGTAGATAAGCCCTAAAATGCTGCCAGGGAGAGGGAGTAAAACTGGACTTCCATTCCTGGATTGGGAATAAAATCCTGCAAGGTTCATCAGCAGAGGAACTGGAGCTTGGCTGATCTCACGTGCTTATAATCACAGGTGTGAAAAGAATACAAGCTTTTTGCACTGACACTTGGGCCTTCTTTTTTTCCCCAGAAATTTAAACRCTCCTGGTTACACAACTCGCTCCAGTATTTCCCATGCAATGTGATTACAGCTTCAGAGCTGTCATTTCTCACATGTGGTTTCCAGTGTTGCTGTTTGTTTACAAAGGATGATTTGATCCAGCTCTCTGATCAAACCCAGTGTGTGGCGAGTTGAAAGCCGTGCGTGCTTAGGTTGATTTCTTCCTTACTCTACAGAACAGAGCTCGGGATTTGCTTGGTCTAAATAAAGTGCCCAGAGTGGTCTGATTTTGGGACTCCAGCTTATTCAGCTGGCAGAAACACTGATTTTTTTTTTGCTGATACTGTTTTCTAGAAAAAAGGCTTAGCTGAGTGCTGAGCGCTGCAGAGATGCTTGTGATGAGCCTAAACAAGTTAATCACTGAGAGGGCACTAATTGCAATAGCACAGCACTAAACAGGGGTTAATACACCCTGCTAGGACTCCAGGATAAATCTGACTGCAAGGAACTCCAGGGCACCCCAGCTGTCCTCCCTCAAATATTCAGGTCAGTCTTGCTGTGCGCTGCAGCACAGGAACACCTGGAATCTGCAAGAAACAAAAAATATTTAAGAAAGAGAAAGGATGTTCAGAATTAACTGGGAAGTTAACTGAAGCAGAAAACCTCCAGGAAAATTAGTTTTTCTCTGTAATTCCTGAAGCTTTCTTACAATTACAGCTCAGAAGGACCTTGGAAGCCTGGGACAATATTTCTGGGTTTGTGACCTGCAGTCTGTGCACAGAGGGTAAGTCAGGAGGAGCTGTATTCCACTTTCAGGTACTCCACGGTGGATAGGAACATAAAAGGGAAGAATATCCAGGGCTGTGGCCCTAGATGGAGATTACCCTACAGATTTTATGACAGATAGGGAAAGCCTGTTTGTGAGCTCCTACAGTATTTCTCTGCTTTGAGCTCCGGGGCATCACTCCTCTATCAATCATCTCCTGAATTACAGTAATTGGAACTGACAAAACTCACTGGGTTTCATCTTTATCTCAGCCCAGGATTTCTCCTGTGTTGAGGAGACTTTCAAGTTTCCAACACTGGGGCTTCCAGCACTTCCCTTCGAGGCTGCTTGACACAGTAGCAGATCCACTGTCAAGAAATCCTTTGGAATTCAACCTGCAGTTTCCCTTTTGCATCCTCCTTCCTCTGCCAATTACATCCCCAGAGCACACCAAGCAAATCCTTCACCATTTACATCTTTCCAATAATACGGCATAATTAACTCCAGGGGAACGGCTTTCACCAAACTACCTGCATTTATGTCTTTTAATCTTGTGCTATTAATTTAACCCCTCCAGCCAGTCCCTGGGTTGTTTGGGTTGCTCTCCTGTGAGCTCCTGCCAATTTGTGAGCTTTTTTCTGGTGACTCAAACGCRCGAAGCTCGGGGCAATGCGGTAGGTGTGGTTTGGGCTGAGCCACAGGCAGAGATCTCCTCGGTTAAAGTCCATCCTGAGCCATGAAGGATGACAGCACATTAAAATACTTTGGAAGTGGAAGCTGATTCYCACATGTCTCTCTGAGAGGGGAAGTGTGTGTCTGACCTGTTCYTCACATTAGAGACAACAAAATATTTTACCTCTGGCCACAAAGGGAGAGCCAGCGTGAAAACAGCGCCTGAAATTCACCATTTCACCATTGGTCTTTGACTTCAGACCATTCCCACTGGTCCATAAAGGAAACTGAAGGAGCTCCAGAGAACGAATTTTCACAAAGATGTGACTTTGGTCCGAGGTATCCTTTAATTCTGCTTCTGGCCATGCATTACTGTTGTTGGCTCTGCTGCTGAGCACCATTGTGCCTCCCGGGGTTCTGCTGCGATCCTTGACTTGCCTCCCTCATCCTCATCCATCTGAAACTGGAGTCTGACCCTACAACCCTCGGGAGCCCAATCCACCCCAGCCTTGAAGCCAAATGTCCAAACATGGAATATCAAAGCCCGAGAGCGTGCCACACCTCTGCAAAGCCACAAAAACGCCAAAACTACCAGGCAGAGGTGTAGATTTGTAAAGAGGGCCGAACACAAAGCAGTTCAGTGCAGGATCCTTCTGTTTGGGGGGAAAGGCTCTGTAACATTACGAAGCGCTGGCACCGCTCGGCTCGTGCTCCGTCCGTCTCGGTGTTGTTGTTGTTGGTCCCGACAGCCCGAGTGATGCCAAGTCCTTGTGGAGCACTGTGTGGAGACTGCTGCATGGCTGGCTGGAGCACGAGCAGCTGGAGACTGAGGCCAGAGACTGAAGGGAACGTGTTTCAGCTTGAGTTTTGTTTTCTGAAGCTGTTTCTGCACCTTCTACAAGCAGCTTGTTTCCTTCGCGCTCTCACTCACGCTCCGAGAACGGCTCTTTTTTGTGCCTGGTTTGTTGTTTTTTGGTTTTTTTTTGTGCCATGACTACATCTGTAATCTGTCTTTTTTTTTCCAAAAAGTTTGGCAGAACTTTCTAAAAACAATACAAATATCACAGTCTGCCTCACCGTGTTAGTGGCAGCTGCAGATGATTCTGGTTTAGTACACCTTTGATCTGCTAAATAGGCGAACATATCTACATGCATGATAACTAATTTTATTCAAATTCAGGATGAGAATAACCTGGAGCGGCCCATAAGGCATCTRTGCACTTCACATCCCCTGCCTGAGCTATTTTGGGAGTTCTTAAGGCTTCCAAAGCCAGCATTTCTCCAGTCTCACTCCCTTCCAAAACTTGTCTGAAGGTGGAGAGACACCAAAATACAGGACTCACACAGTGTTCACTCTGTTCTCTGAACAGTTTTGCACTGACTGTGGAAAAAGGCTGGACCATCCTCCAGCACCAGGCACAAAAAAACTGTAAGAAAATAAAATAAATGGGAGGAGGTGCTTGAGAGATCTCATAAGAAAATATATCCCAGAAAAGCAAAATCTCCTGATGACACAGCATTTCCAACCCAGGCAAAAACAAGACAAAGACGTGTAAATTAGAGCTGAATTGATCAGTATTTTCAAATCTGTTTCTTCACAGGTAATCAYCAGGCCTGTACCCAAACAGGGGAGAACTTTTGAGGAGAGATTTCATTTCTCCTGGAGCCCAACCTTTCCCTGGGGACTCTCCTTCACGAACTCGAATACAATACCTCTATTCATTAACTTCTCTTACTCGCCTTCCTTGAGGGGGTCCGTTCCCTGCTCAGCCCTTTCCTCCAGCTCCCCCTCCTTTTCCTTGTCCTGTCTCTCCATGAGCCACACTCCTTCCACTCCGGGATCCCCGCCGCACAGATCTGATGTGCTTGGTGCGGAGAGCCCGTGTCTGTTTAGATTAAATCCACGTTATAATTTCGAGGAAAAACACACAAAGCCACGGCCGAGCGTGACGGGAGAGCGCTCTTCCCAGATCTGGAGGCTGCAGGATGTCCCTCCTGGGAGCAGCCCGGTCTTGTGTTTATTACTTTAACCAAAAAGAGGGGAAATGGCTGAGGTTTTGCTGGGCTTTCCGCTCCACGCTCACAGAGGTCAGGGCTCATCCCCCACCAGCGACGCTGAGCATTTTACACGCGTTCTCCTTCCTGCTTAATGGCTCTGCCATCCCTTCCAATAACCCTGCCCGCCCTGGCAAGCAGGTGATTTATGGGAGCCCAGCAGAAAAGGGTGGGCAACGGAGCCGATGAATGAATTAAAGGAACGCAGGAGGGGAGCTCATAGGATGGGCTGCATGGGACTCGCTTTTCAGAGCTTGTGCTGCTCGGGTCTTTGTGCTTGGTCACACCGAGGTCCCCAAGAGCCAGGATCCAGAGAGATACTGAATTATTTTAAAAAACCTCCAAAAGCCAACAACATGGAATTTTTCAATGTGGATCTGYCCCTGCTGACATCTTTCAGCAGTGCTGTCTCCATCTGAGTCAACTGCAGTTGATGCAAAAAATTSTCTGTGACAGCCCCTACAAAACTGGGGATGGAACAGCTTTGGGAGCACCTCCCTCCTGAACACACCCGTGGCACCAGGCAGTCCTAACAGGACACYTCTCATGGAAAATATCCAAGGCTGTGACCTTCTCATTGCTCAAATGTTGCCCTTTCAGTTGTAAAATCAGCTGTGGGTTTGTACCCTAAGTGTGGCCTGGACAGGGTGGGACACCTGGACATTCCAGCAGGAACAGCAGGCTTCACCCCAAATTTGCATTCCAGCACTGTCTTTGATAAAAGCTTTGCCTCTCCATCAGCCCAAAGAAGCTCTACCAACATTAGGTTTGTGTCTCAGCACTAAGAAAAATTCCAACACGTGCATTTTCTCATCCTACTCATTTTTTTTCCCCACAGACCTTTGTGGGTTTTTTTCCTACAGCTTATGATGAAGAAAATCATCATTTACACATACAAACACACATGCACACACACATACAGAAAGGCAGTGGTTGGCCCGGATTTGCAAAATCTTATCCTGCATGTTTTGCTTTTATGTGATCATAGATGGATTTGATTCAGGTCTAATTTTATTTAGAAATTAAAGGTGGTTTTGTCTGGGAGGGGAATTGAGGGCAGTGGTTTAAACATGGTTTTATTTATTAACTATTTTTGAACACCGAATGCATATGGTAGGGAAYGGAAATAAGTTTAATGGAAATAAGTCTAAGCCTAACTCTATCAATTTACTTATTGAGCTRTGCATACCACTTCAGGCTCACTAACAAATTGCTTTTACAACATGAAAAACTGGTTTGTTTTGACTGAAAATTTCTTCATCTTTTATATAAAATGYAGGCAAATTAAAAATTGTAATTTGTATTGACATTAAAATCTTTGCCTTTTAAGTCTAAAATGGAAATGTCTTAAACTTTCCAAATTTTAATCCTACTTACTAGGCCTATGCTCTGATTTTGATGAATTCCATTTTGAGCTAAAATTAAATTGAACTTTTGGGGAATGAGCTGTTTGATTAATGCTGCCTAGTGTTGCTTAGTATTTCTTCCCTTCTGCCAAAGAAGGGGCACCAGAGGGAGCGAAGAGATTTAGCTGAGAATTAGTTAAAGTTAATTATTATACATCTCTCAGGCTCTTTCTACAGGAGAACAAACACTGTGGAAACAGAAGTTGTTTTGTGTGCATGATTTGAGAATATATTTTGTAGAACAAGTGAGTGGGATATTATTCCATTTTTACAGGCCTAAATGCATTAAATTGGTGTTTTTCCAGTAGTGCTGCTATGAGAAATGTTCTCTTTGAGTGATGCCTGGTGTTCATCATCCCTAAATCCTTCCCAAGACTCACCTTTTCACTGCCCAAACACTGGAGTTGTTTCTACTTTAACCAGTCTTGTGAGATGCAGCATTTTGCCATCAATCAGATTTACTGTTAGCTCCCAGCACGGAGATGACAAAACCTTCTATTCTTGACCGATGGAATTGATTGAAGCCTGCTCTGCACTTTATGCCATGTGGAAAAAAAAGTGGCAAAGAGTATTTTCCCCCTTTCTCTCCCCACAAAAGCCTTGACATTTCATTTCATCCGAGCCTTTTATTGGTTCTCACATCTGGATGATATAAATTTCAAGCACAGTTTCCAATATCTGAGTTGCTTAAGGTTACCATATTTGACAAATCCTATTCGCCAGGCTGTCAAATTAAATTAACATGGGCAACAGAGGGGGAACAAAAGAATAAAGAGGCTGAATTGGATTCCCTTGTGCTGGGAAAGTGAGACAAAATTAACCCCTCTGAAGGGGAAGCATCAGYCCTGACAGGCAAACCTGCCAGAGTGGCACAGGCAGTGTGGCAGAAATGCAGGAATTATGTTGGCTGGCATCCCACGGATCGAGTGGCTTTCTTCTTGTGCCACCACACCCAGTTTTCCAGCGAACACACCAGGTAGGATCCACCTCCAATTCACCTGGAAACTCCTCAGTGGACCACAAGGATTAACTGGCCCCGTGATTTTTCAGCATCCCAAAGGATGCTCTTCATATCGCTCCTTTAAAGGTTCTTCCTGTGCAGCTGCACACCCACAAACAGAATATTTTTAATTTTGTGCTCCTGGGCAGTTTTTGGGGGGACACCATGCTTCAGCAGCCAAGTGCTGTGGGAGGCACTTATTAACAGCCAAGAAAGAAACACAAAGCCCAGAAAATTAGGAAGGATAGAATGAAAAGCCAGGGCGCTGCTCTGCTTAATTCTTAGCAGATGCTCAAATCCATTATAGTGCTGCCTAGACTTACAGGTGAGACTAACTCACAACAGCCTGGGACTTTGATCTGCTTTTATCCACCAGGAAGAAATCCTGGATCACAGGCTGTGTCAAGATGGCACTGGAAGATCTCTGCAGGGGGCAAGAGGGAGAATTCTTTCCTCAGAATTCCTTGAGGGCTCTGMACTTGCTGTTGCATTTCTGAGATAAACTCAGGTCACCACACCCCAGAGCTGAAACCAGGAGATTTCATCTTCACTCCACTCTTCACATCTTTGCTGGTTTCCTGCATCCCTCTCAGGTATGGAGGGTCAGACTGCACACACTCCATTCACAGCTATTATGGCATTTCTTCCTGCTACCTGCAGGTAATTTTGGGGCAATTAACTGTTTAACTAGTTCTTCTTAAGCTCTATATAAATCAGTGTTAAACTTGAGTAACAGCTTTGYATCTGAAACATCTTTATGTTCACAGTACCATGACACAGACCCCCTAYTGAGCAGCCCCATTACACTGAGCAGGGCTCACATTTTCGGAAATTAAGAAAACCACATGGCTTAGTTATCACTATTTTTGTCACTGCCACGCTGCAGGGCAATGAGGATTGCTCCTTCCAAGCTTCCACTCTGGAATATGCTTTTGCTTATCTCAAMTATCTGCTGACAGGAAACACAAATRTGATCATCTMAATGTRCACATYGGTGCATTTAATTTTATTTTAAARCCGCCATTTTATGGCAAAACCAAGGGACTGACAGGCAGTAAAAGAGCAGAGCAAACRTATCAGCAGTGATGCTGCTCTGAGGCACAGTAAAGCAAGGCGCATCTGTCACGAGATAAGAGATCACAAATGTAAATCTTTTTTGCGTGTACATGTATATTTGACAGTCATCCTGATGTCAGCGTGGTACCCAGGCTGTCTGGAAGTCCTGAGAAGAACTGGCAGCTCTTCCCATCATCAAAACCCCCCTACAGCCACTCCTTGGGAATTTTTTTAGGTTTATAATAGCAACCTGAGCTGATGAATCACACTTTGTCTCCTCTCAGCTCAACAAGTTTCTGCTTTTACAAATGATCCATCACACTCCCACCGCCCCCAGAGTTGTGTACTATCCCCAGTCACCCRAAACCTCCAAACCAATACTCATTAAATCACCTCAGACTCCTATTTTCTCCCAAAAAACATGACAAGGTTCAGGCAGCGCATGACTGGGGCTGTGGTTCAAAACCGAGCAGTGATGGGTGAAATAATAAAGGCACAACCTCATCACAGGGACATGGCAGCTCCCAGAAGTTCTRGAACCTTTACCAAGGGCTTTTCATGGGCAAAAGGCCACACCAAGGAAAAGACAAAACCCAAAACAAAGCTGCAATAATCCAGTCCTGGGTACTGGCAAGAAGATGGAAAGGAGCTGTGAAAAGGYAGAAAGGAATCAGTGAAGMAAGAGGCTTTGAAGGARGGRGAAGAGCACCTGAGYAGGTCTGAAGAACAGGAAAAKGATTTAGGGCARGTCAYTGAGGTCAGTTCAGGGGAAGAACAYTCACTCTGMACAAATTCAYTGGGTCTGGAGCTGTCCTGAGGGAATCCACTGAGGAAGGCTCCCAGCTGYGGAAAAGTGGGGTTGAAATGGAGGAGGAAGAGAGAAGTACAGCTATGTTTGGAGGAGCAGAACCCCAGAAACACAACAGGCAYGATGGAGAGCATCAGGAGCGAGCTCCTGGCTCAAAAAAAGGCTTTTGGGCAGTGTTTAACTGGGGCTTCCTTCAAATCCGAGCTTCAATTAGCACAGATGACATTTGGAGGTCGAGGTATCAGAGCAGATATTCCTTTCCCAGTGGSAATCTGAAGTTACAAAGTGACTTCAGAAAGAAGCAAGACCYGAYTGATTCCCTTATCAGYGGTTTCCTTTTRATATTTATATAACCTGAATTATAGCTTTTAATAACCTTTTTTATRACTTACATAAACTGAATCCTAACTTTCTATACAATGTAATAGCCAAATGTAGTTAACTYGTTGCTTATTGCTTAAGTGAGCAAAAACTCACCAGGTGGACAACCTCRAAAATAGACAAATAGAGCTAATTGGGAAACAGCAAGATGAACTAATGAGAAATTGGCCAATGTAAAGCCAATTAGCCACAAGATGAAGAATTTAGACTGGTTAGATGCAGAAAACCCAAGGAACACCATAACTGTGCGCACTCTGAAGGAAAAATTGAAAAGTTCAGATGAGAGGAGGACCCTGGGCCTTCATCGAGGAAGACCCCCAAGACCACTTAAATATGGGAAGCGCAAACGCAGCATAGAAAAGCTATTTATAACCATGAGGTAACCTTATGTAAATTAGTTCTGGATACATATATGATGATGCTATGCTGACATAGCAAAATTAATTAATGTATAAATAAGTATTTAAACACTTGACAAGGGTGGGTAAGTTGGGTGGAGAGATCCCTCTCACCTCCAGCGCTGCAATAAACAAATCCCTGCTCTGTAGACACCACTCTATGGGGTTTTATTTCCAGTCCATCTTTTTGAGCTTCAAAAGAATTGCTTCTACCTAGGAATCTGAGCCATGAGCCCCTCAAGCATCCACGGCCGATTGATATCTGGGAATGGCAGGGCTGTAAAACTCCAGTGGATGAGGCAGAGCACTCGAGCCAGATAGAATCAGCAGTCACTCCCATACTCTGGATGGATGGATAATGTCACACAAGGCTTCTCAGGAATATTAAAACCCAATATAATGCTCATTTATCTGCCCAGATCAGTGATTCTTTGGGGGCATTGCATTCACTTGGCAAAGGATGATCTTTACTGCACCCAGAATAACACAAAATGAGAAAAGCAGCACATGGCAACACTTGTACTTGTTTAGAAGATTTAAAATTGAGATGGTTTAATGGGCTATTTATTCTAGAATGATTATTTTTTACCATTAAAATCAGTTTTATCGTAGATCCCTCACAGAGGAAATCAAAACAACTTGAAAGAGCAAAAGGATGGCAAGGAATACGAATATTCAACAAGGGACTGACCAACACAAGCTTGGGAACTTTGGAATGACAACAACCTCAACTCCCAGCCCTAGAAATTATTACATTTAAATCTGGGAAATGACAGAAGGGAAAAAAAAACCTGCAACACCCCAAACCAAGAGACACCTGCAGTTCTGTCCCTGAGCAYCAATCCAAAGCAGGGCCACGTGTAACCACGTGTTCTCTTCCACAGTTACTGGTTCTACTGCCACAGGATCAAAGGCAGAAGGCAAGATTCCTTCTTGGGTGGCTCCCAATCCCAAATGCTGCACACATGGCAAAGCAAAGCAAATAAAAACCTGATTCCATCACACTCACTTAGGAATGAAAAGGGGTTTGGTTTTTTTTTTTTTCCCAAATCTGCTTTTTGTGGTTTGCTCCAGTCTGAAGGGAAAACCAGGAAAATGCACATCCTGCAGAAAAAAAAAAATAACTAAAACCTATTTGATAGGGACTGAACCAGGAGAAGGAAGGTCAAAAACGCAAGGAAACTATTGAAAATATTCCTGCTTTTGAAATGATCCATACACCAGCTCTTTATCCCACAATGCACAGATGTTATGGAAGCTAAGTGCAACACCATCAGGCATTCCACATTTCTCCTGGACGTTCCATTATTTAGACATCATTTCTCTTTTATGGCTTCCCTGGAAGGTCAAGACAAATTTTCTCTCATCACCTCCAGGGCCCAGGTTGGTAATGAAACACCTCCCCAAGAAAAGAATTGCTGCATTATAGGCTGCAATGCTTCATTGGAAAAGGGGGACATGGAATAGCTCTATCCTTCAGGGAGCAGGGCTTCCACTCACAACACCAAGAGCTTTCACATTTCTCTCATTTCTTTGCCTTCGTGTTCTGTAATATTGTGAATTTTTGGCCAGAGGTTAAGCTGAAAGAGATCAAAACAGCTTTTCTGCTTTCTATCCTTTTTGTTGATGAGGCCTGCAAACTGAAAATTACAAAGTCTAGTAATTGTAAGGAAAAAGGCACCTTAAGGAAAAAKAATTGTATTCAATAATAAGATTTTCTGAATGTGAAACTCAGGACTGGTGAACAACACCTCCAACAAAGGACCAAACAGATTTATCCATCTGAATTTCCTGCTCTCTTCCCAGTGTCAAAGCACAGCTCCTGCTCTTACTGCCAGTGTTGTGACTAATTTCAATTTTCATTAAAAAGCCTCGAGTCTGGCCTTCATATTTGCATTTGTTCCTGGTACATTAACAATGAACTGTATTAACATGAAAAAGCAGCTTCAGAAAATGCACTTGYGAGCTACAAGAGGCTCTTTATTATTGTTACCCCTAATTCTGCACCTGAACAAAAGCAGGTAAAGCTCAAGGACTTRTACCATGGCCATAAGATATTTTTGCATGCTTTATACACCAAGCTGGGATTGCACATTTTGATTTCCAGTGGTTGGCTCATATTTCCTAGCACGATTTTGACCTTTTTTTAACCAATTTTCACCATGATACATGTGCTCAGGCCAGTTAAAATGAGTGCCTGGCTGAGGAAACTGTGAAGAGCTGGGAGGAGAGCATTTACTGAGAAAGTTGTTCCATGCAAACTCCTGTTTGTGGGACACCTCAGCACAGGCACAGCTGCAGGACTGGGTTGTCCTCACAATAAACAGAAACTTTAACAGAGACAGATGTAAGAACCAGCTACAAGGCARGGTAACCTGATAAAGCCCTTTTTTAGCAGCTACTGTAATAAAGAGCCTTGATCTGCAGTGCACAAAGCAAAACGGATTTCTGTAACATTCCCCTAGAAATGAGCAAACATGGGC
Source organism: Malurus melanocephalus (assembly GCF_030028575.1). Classification (NCBI taxonomy): domain Eukaryota; kingdom Metazoa; phylum Chordata; class Aves; order Passeriformes; family Maluridae; genus Malurus; species Malurus melanocephalus. Next base: position 17,409 of record NW_026624496.1, read on the forward strand.
AAAAAGTGTGGCTTCACTCCTCTCAGTGGTAAGAACTTCCAAGGGTGGCTGCATCAGGCTGGGTCTGCTCACAGGTCTGGGATATTGCTCTCCTGAAAGTAGAAAATTWATTTATTTATTCTACTTTCCCTTGCTGAGGGGTGGGAGAGTGACACAGAGAGGATTTATAACATGTTTGTTACTCTATCTAATTTATAGTGTTTATTCCCACCTTGAACTTGGTCCAAAAAATCACAATTTCCACTGAGTCAAGGTTTGATTCTGCAGTGTGTATCCCACCAGTTGCCTGCAGGGAGGACTCCCAGGAATAAAGTGAAGGGATAATATCCTGCTTTACAAACACACCTTGACTTCAAACAGAGTCACTCCTGATCTGGATCTGAGCRAATGGGATCAGGAGATGAGATCTGGCATAAAGCTTCTGAAAGTGTGTCCATCCACTCCTTCATGTAGCAAAAGGCAGGAAGATGAGATTGGTGCCCAGGAGATGAGGGGATAAAGTGTTTTATTTCCGTGCTGGAAATTGCAGTTTCCTGCTGGGTAAGTCTGTCACCATCTCAGGAGAGAAGCGCTCACCCAGAACTCTGACCTGGGCTGCAGCTTCCTCCTGCTTCTGACTCCAAGAAAGGCGTTTGAAGGATGCTCCCACACCCTCTGATAAGGCTGCAGGGAAGTTTCGTGTTTATCTCACCCTTCTCTAGGAAATTCCCGTGATGTAAGAGCTGCTCAGGACTGCAGGTGCTGCATTGGCCAGGGGTGAGTCAGTGGTACCGAGGATGGGATATTTCCCTGTCAAATTCCACCCGTTCCTGTGTTTCAGAGCTCACATCCAACCACACAGAAACCAGAAGTCCACCTGGAGGTGCCAAATGATGCTTTAAAAAGATCCAAATTACTCTGTACACTTCACCTAGGTGGAATGAGAATTTAATCACTTGGGTCACATCATGCTGGCTGCTGTCAAAAAGTGAAATCTTATTTTCTTTTCCCCCCGAAGTGCAGAGTTTTGTGTCTCAGAACCCAATCSGACAGAAAAACTGCTATTACAGTTTGGAAAGGCAGTTTTCCATTAAGTCAGCAAACTGATCCAGCTTGGCCACAGCCAGAGCAAACACAAACAGAGGGAGCACATGGCTGGCCCGGGGAAAACAGGATCTCATTTCACCGGGACTGAACTCAGTGAAACCCAAACCTGCACCCTGAGCTGTCTCTGACTGGCTCACAGGACACTGAAGGARATCTCTGAAAAACTACACAGAACTTGCTGGGCACAGRAGGYCAATTCCTCTTCTCCCAGTTGAGARAATTAAACAGATGTTAAGGATTTTGCTGGAGTGGTTTTTGTGTGTAAGTGGTGACAGAGGCTGGCACAAAGCTCTGGATAAACAGAGGAACAACAGATCCAGAAAGTAATTGTGAGACTTTCCTGATGAAACCCGTGTCTACATGCTGTGGACTCAGTAAAAACAAGATTTACCAAATTATTAATTGCTTTTATTAGTGCTATGGAAACTCTTTAACAGTTTTCAATGTGAAGACAAGGCACCAGAAAAGTCAGGAGTGCCACTCTGCAATAAATTTCTCCAAGTCTCRAGCACAAGTGTTAAATGAGCAGAAAAATATTCTTTGGAAGAATAACCAAAAAGACAAACAGAACATCTATTTTTTTTTATTCTTCACAGATAAGGACAATAATTTAAACACTGCAGGCTAAAAACAGCAGAACACAAACCAAACCAAATCTAAGCGGTTTTGTTTTGGTTTGTTCTGTTTCAAAAACCAGGCCTTTAACTTTGAATAGCCAGGCTAGGATTTTGGAATATTGAAGGTGTTGGAACAATCAAGCCATGATCCTGCAAATGTTTAGCATTCCAGGATTACTATTCACAACAAAACAATATATAATTCATTTTCTCCTAGTAGGGTCCTCCTGATTTAGCTGAAAGATTTCAGCTAAATTACTTCAGTAATCTATAAGAAGTTCCTTGTATCAGTGCTCTTTTTTTCTGTTTTTAATATCTTGAATTTTAAAAGTATGCCAATCACCAGCATTAAAACTTTTATATCATAATCTATTAACTTCTTATTTTTATTATTAGTGTATTTGTATTTTAGGCCAGTTCTGAGAAGAAAATTCAGAATTTAAGAATTCACATTTGAATTATCTTATTTCTGCCTGGCAGGTCTCRTCTTAACACYGTCAGGAAACTCCCCTRGTCAAAMAGAACCTGCTCAACTTGMGTTAGGGGATATTCCAGATTCTGGYTGGCCTCTTYAAAACTGAGCCAAAAGGTAAAACTGCTCAAGCTGAACTCCCCAACACAGCACACTCTGAACCAGGGCATTTTCCAGGGGAAGGTGGAATCCCAAATGGCAGCAGATGCTCATTGTTCAGATGGATCATTCTGCTGCAGAATATTAAAGTTCTTTTTTAAACTCRGTTTCTAAAGATGAAAAGAACTGTTAAGATTAGAAACAACCCAGACAATCTGACAAGAGAGTCAGATTTGGGGTCTAATTCTAGAGGACAACATCMTTTAGCACACAGGCACGTTTTACACAGGCTTTTTAAATGGCTTTCACATTTATTTTGCTTCTGCATCACTGACAACACAATACCAAACTGCCTGAACTTAAAATATGCAATTCATTTCCACTACAATGGAGTTATCTTTCCAGCAGATGTTGTGTGGAATATCCAGTGACTGCAAGATGTCTTGATCTGAAGTGATGACTAAAATGTGCACCAAGAACCCCCCCTTTCTTCAGGCACATTGGTTTTTGGCAAATCTAGTTCCCATCATTTGGGGGACACCTTTAAACCTCCAGGCACCAAGAGKAAGTCCCACAGCATCATATTCTAAAGAAATATTGATTAAATAATGTTGTTTCTGATCTCCAGGCCGAGACTTCTCAGAAGATCAGGTTTCCTTATTTTGAGGAATGGCTTATTTGGCAATCTGGAGCAAYATTCCTCCTGGAAAACAACGAAGGCAGTTGCTTGAAAAGCCAAAGCTGACCTGGACTATTGATGTCAGGGCAAGAACTTCAGCTGCTTGATGCGATTTTCAACAAGCAGGCCGGGAAAAGTACACAATTTGTGACAATAACTGCACAAACATTCCTCCAAGCTGTTGTGTCCTTGGCTTTGGAAAACTCCACTTCAGTGAAATGAAGTGCCACGGAGGTATCTGTGTGAGCAAAGCTCAGAGTAAAGTGATCTCTTGTTGACATAAGGTCTTACCTGGACTGTTTTCAAGAGTTTTGGTCAATTCTGTATCCAGGATTGTTATTTCATTCTCTGTAACTTTTCTTCCAAACCCTCCAACCTGGTTATTTGGTGATTTGGTTATTTGACTTCTGTAACTTTTATTCTGATCTCTACCATAACACAGTGTCCAGAAAATGGGGTGTCGATTCTTCATATAAATACACAGAAACTAAGAACGATTTAAATATTTAAGCAGTTTGCCTTGTCTTGCTAATTCTGAGATTTTCTGAGAGGTTTAATTGCTTTTGCTGGCAGTGATTTGATGATTCTATGATAACTTATCTTTGCCCAATGTTTGTTTAACAAGCCCTCTCCAACAGGCTGCAAATGTCAAAAAAATAAATTAAACAAAAATTGTGAAGCAAATCACACTCTTGCTTTGCAAGCTCAAACCTACTTAAAAAAAAAATCAGACTGCAAGCAGCTATAACCACACCCAGCATTAAATTAACTTCCATCAAAAATTTAACATCTGGATTTCAATTAAGCTCAGAGTTAATTGTTAACTGTCTTAACTCCTGACCCATCAAAGAGTTAAAAAAAATAAATTTAACATCTGGATTTCAATTAAGCTCAGAGTTAATTGTTAACTGTCTTAACTCCTGACCCATCAAAGAGTTAAAAAAAATAAAAAGAAAAAAAAAAAGCGAGATCATTCTTTGATGCCAGCCTGGAAGTTGCTGAGCTATTAATCAGTGGTTATCAGTTTGCCTTAGATGACTAAAACTCATTAATAGAAACGAGAAGCCTGAAAGGATCACATTAGTGCGTTATCAGTTTCATCATTTACAACCCTGGAACAGCCAAAAGAGTTCAGCTATCACACACTGCACTGAAGGATAATTTGGCACCATTAATTTTGTTCTGCCACTTGCCAACCCTAATTGGGAATGATAGGGGCTTGTAAATCTGAATTCATAGCTTTCACCTACATCCCTTTATTTTCTTCCCCCAGATTCCTGGCATTTAATGAATGAAGAAAGCACCAAAACCATTCAAAGGTTTTAATAACTTGAATTTTGGTGAATCAATTCCACATTGCTTTTGATTTCAGAGMTATATCCATCATAAAAGCACACTGCTGTGGCAATTATTTCCAAATTTGCTCRTTCTTAAAGGGGCTTTTACACTTTTGGCACACAAGGAATGTGATGAGATGGAGAGACAGCTTCTTTCTTGCTAGATAAAAATTAAAAAAAATAAAATTGTATATATGGCCAATGGTGAGCAAAATGCACTCCCTCCTCAGCCTCACTTGCACTGCCTTTGAGGAAAAACTTAGTATTTAGCTAGTTTATGAAAAAAAATAATTAAAAGTAATGCATAAATATGACTAATCAGATCCAACCTACCTCTGATCTCAGACTTGCAAAYGCTTACTTAGGACAGGGAGAGCAATTCTTAACTAAATCAGTGTGTGGAAAATGCCTGTTCCTGGTCACTTTAATTCACCTAAAGGTGTAAAGAAAGCTGAAGGAAGGAGGGTGCTCCAATGCCAGAGGTGGATAAACATGCTGGGTCAGCATTATGGTTATGTATAATAACAAACAGTAGCTACTATTTAATATTTATTAATATTAACATTAATTATTATTTAATAAGCATAATAATAAATGGTTAATTATATATTTTTATAGATGCTTATTTATACTCCAGACCTGCATTCAGCCTAAGCTGAACCAGCTCCACTGTGGCTGCATCCCTCAGAACCAAGAGGCTCCGTTGATTTCAAGGAATCATTCCCAATGAGAGAAGAAAAAATCATACCTGTGCTTTCTAAAGAGATTGTCATTCACTGCACAGAAGGAAAGCATTCATCTTTCCCATCCTGGCACTTCCCAGATAATCCCTTTAGCCTTTGGGTTGATGCACTTTATAGAAATTCAAAATAACCATCCGCCAGACTTATTTCATAGCACAGCCTTTTATGAAGCTCTTCAAAGAGTATTCTCATTCCAACGAGATAAGGGAGTTCTTTTGTCACATTGACAGAGAGACTTTATTATCCTTTAATGGAAACTTCATCATCTCTGGCAGTTTTGAACCTTGAGGAGGTTGTGCTATTAAGACACAACAGACGTGCTACTTTTAACCACRGAAAGTTCTAATTCCAGCAGTGGTTTCCACTTTTCTGGATATATTGTGATGTTACACAACAATGGCTCTTTTCTTGCATCACAAGAACACCCGAATTACAGCCCTCATCCCAAAGCTCCAGGGGTTTTTTTTTGGTAATAAATTGTTTTGAAAAACAACTTTTAAAGACAAAGGATAAACAAGGGCTTCTCACAGTTCTGTGAGCTAATGGTACTGATATCTCACTACACGTACTGAGAAATAATGACCTGCAAGCCAATAAAGGACTAAGTCCATGGGAAAAAAATTGGGAATATCTAAAYTAAACCAGCTCTGTCCCCTCCTCTGGACTCACTGCAGCCCCTGGCTGTCCTCCCTGCATGGAGGGCCCCAGAGCTGAGCACAGTGTGATTCCTGGCATGGATTATTCCCCAGGTAAAGGAAATTCCCATTTTCTCAGCTYGCACATAATCCATTCCCAGCTTACACAGCATGTAAGATGTTAAGGAGGAGCAAATTCAGGAATTMACCAACACTGACGCTTTGCTAACCACAATTCCTTGGATTAACACAACCCCAGAGCCTGAAAAACATGGAAAAGCATCCACTGCACCAGGGGGATGTTTGTGAAAGCATCTCAGGGGAAGAATTCTGCAACCTGCTGACACCGTGCAAACACACGAGTCTTGGGGGAACCTTTCCAAAAACCTGTGGTGCATTTTCAYTCTGATCAAACCACCCCAGGGGGGTTAACAAACACCCCTGATTGTTATGTTTGATATAAACCCGTGTTCAGCAAACAGYAGGTACAGCATGTTCCTTGTAGCACCAGGAACTACATCAGTAGGAAAGAATAAATCCAGTCACACTCCCACGGTAGGAAAAAATTCATTTTGCTTGTTTGTTTTAGGAGCAAGGACAAATTTCATGAAACTGYGATTCTGGAAGGCTCATGAAGTTTTTTATTTTCGTTGAAGGGGAGTTGTTCCCAGCCTTCAGAGCACTTGCTGTTTGACWAAGAAAAGTTCAGCTTCATCTCCCTCTGAGTTCCTGGGATGCCTTCTGCTCAAAACCTGCAGCCTTTACCCTTTGCCTTCCCAAGGGTAAAAACAAACCTCATCCAACCTGCTTTGAACCCAGTCCTGCTTTACAACCCCCGTGTGCACTTCAAACCACCAGGGGTTGATGAAGGGGCTGAGAAAAGTGCTAATTACCATGGTCACACCCATTATTATTTCATACAGAGTGCCCATTCCTTAGTTCTGTCACTAGACACTAACCAGTTTCTTCAAGAAAAAAAAAATCAACCTGGTCTGGTGGAAAGTGTCCCTGCCTATGGCAGAAGTGGAAATAAGATGGTCTTCAAGGCCACTTCCAACCCAAACCATCCTTTGAGTCTGAGATATTTTATTAAGAGAGTGTTCCTCCTTCTCTTCTGGATGAGGCCTAACAATCTCTCATTAAAAAAAAAAAAAAAAAAAAAAAAAAAAAAAATTTCCCCAGCACTTGCACAGCAGATTTAACAGAATCCAGACTTCTTGGCCCACATTGCTACAATTCCTATTACTTTAGATGGCCAAAATTTTGCAGGGATCGAACAGGCATTATGAAATGTAGGATTAAGCCCTGGCTATGCCATAGAAGCAAACAGGTTTTGACATAGAGGGGGCAAGAAGGGAGCATGTAAGCAGAAAAATGCATAAAAATGGAAAACTGCAAAGCAAGAGGTTCCAAGAGATGCAGCCTCTGTTCSCAACACAGCCAAGCAAGTGGAGGAGTTTAGCACAGGCAAAGCCACTTAGGTTTGGGCTGAAACTCAAATACAGCCCAGAGGTTGGGTTCAGAACCCRAATTTCACTCCTGGGGTGTCAGTGACTCCCCCAGCTCCCCCAAATACATCAGCTCAGCACGGATTCCAGCAAGAGACGGCATTTGGAAATTGCTCACATGATGTGTCTCCAATCCCACTCTGCTACCATAAATATAAGTCTGTTTGGAGTATAAATCCATTCTGGAAATGTACCTGATGATAAAAGATGACAGCATCTATTTKAAATGCAATTATTATTTGAAAGGTGCTCGTTATTGCTAAATGATTCCTCTTTGATAGAGCTCCSTACCTGCAGCATTCCACTGGAATTCCACACTCCCAGGAGTGAGCAGMTCCCCAAACTGCTAATTAACGTGAGAACACAAGGGCTCCACTCAGATACTCTGTAATTAAACTCGGGCCAGGGAAAGAATAAGCGCTGCCATCTGTATCCGAGCAGGGGGAAGCGCTCGATTTGGAACAGGAATGGGGATTTTTGTCTCTCTTTAGCCCAAGGGGAACCCTCTCGCAGGGGATTGCTGGCTGAGAACTTGAACTCAATGTGTTTGTGCTGATGGTGTGTCAGTCCCTGGTGTGCTTTGTGGGAACTCTGTCAAGCTTTGTTTGCAAATTTTCTACATATTTTTAAAAGCGTTTGTGCCACCGTTCCACCCCCCCCCCCCCCCGCCCCCCCAAGCAGTTCTGAATAATTGATGCGTTTTTACAAATTTTGTAATTAAAAGACCTCCTGGAGTTACTATAGTAACGGGGGCCTTTAGAAATCAATTGAACAAAACAAAAAAATGGGGTTGATTGGTTGGCTTTGATCTTCTCTCTTTGTTCACTGGCATTAAGAATATTCTGAAAGATCATATTTTCTTTTTTCCTCAACTGCAGAGTTGCTGTATTCCAGGGCTTWCAGAGCACAAGCTTTAGTGTGCTAAAGCATCAAACCATGGCATAAATGGGGACAACTTTCTGGGTGCTGTTTCCTTTATGGGACCAACCCTAACAAAATGCAGAGCATCTCCATTTATTCAATTTTAAGACAGACTTCCCAAATTTTTACCACTGCTTATTTCGCATGGAAATCCACACCTGGAAAAACTTTCAACCACAACGTTCATTTTAGTGAMTATTCCTCCAAACATACAGCCCAGTTCAAGTTACAAGAACAAAACTCAGAGCTCATGAATTTCAAAGCAGGACCCAACCGGATGGTGCAGTTAACTTCAATGCAAGTTCTATTCAGTTTTAATTCCACCAGCACCTGACTCTTCAGGTTTCTGTTTCAAGATCATTTCCACTTTGAAAAAATGACTTTAAAACAGTGATGAGCTCTCCTTTAGCAGCCCTGCTCCTTCTCACACTGGGTACTGAGCCACACCATCAGTTCTTAGGGCACAGATCAGGCCTTTGGCACTTTTCTGTACCTTTACTTCAACTTCTATCCAGTGGGGAAAAAAAAAAAATCACACCAGAAATTTTCACTGGGGAAAATATTCAACTGGGAGTCACAAGCTGTCACAAGAGTCTGGATTTGGGGGCAGGAGGAGGGTGAGATCCCATTTTCCAAGTCCTCTGCTGCTGGATCTGAACACAAGTGCTGCTTGCTTTGGGACGCCAACCCTGAGGAGCACAAACAGAGCTCGGAGCAGCCACCACCCACGTTGGAAGGATACGATTCACACCCCAGAGCCTTTCCTGGAAAAGGATGAGCTCAGCTCTCAGAGCCAACTCCGGCCTCTACTGCAAGCAGMCACAATTTCAATCTGCAGTGATGAAAATGAAACTTTTCCCCCATAATTACAGAATCACCAGGGTTGGAAGAGACCTTCAAGATCTTTGAGTSCAACCCAYRCCCCAACACCTCAATTAAACCATRGCACYAAGGGCCACATCCAATCTTTTTTTAAACACTTCCAAGGATGGTGACTCCACCACCTCCCTGGGCAGCCCATTCCAATGCTTTATCACCCTTTCTGTAAAAAAATTAGCTTTCATTAAGATAGTTCTATTATTTACTGGGATCTGCTYGGAAAACACTTTCAGGAGTATTTAGGAGCATCTCATTTCCTTGCACAAGGTGAAACCACAAAGCTGAACGTCAAAATCCCATCCACGGGGATGGAAAGCTCTGGTGTCACCACTCTCCTCCAAGCCCACACCATTCCAGGGTGGTGCATCCCATTTTCCCTGCAGCCCCATTTTCCCAACTCCACTGCTGTAACTCAGCTGGAAACTCCCGTTTTCCTTGGAAGGGTTTGGGTGTCCAGGTAACCAGGCAGAGAGAGGAGGAGGTGGGGAGATCCACGCTCAAGTCCTGTCCTGCCTTGTGGCAGGAGCACCAGAAGGGGTTAGACCAGCTCTGCAAGGCACACCGGGACGAATCCACCCCGCAGCTTACGCAGAACCAGCCAGACCAACACTTGGAAAATTATTTTTCTCCAGAGGAAGAGACATTTTAGAACAAATTTAGCAATGAGGAAATTCAGCCACTCATAAATCAATAMCATTTCCAGAGGTTTGACATGACTTATGTAAAATCTGTTCTTTAAAATGTCTTAATTTAGGACTGTCRTTACAAGTTTACTCAACCAGATAAATTTATGGCCATACACGTTTATGGAATAAGCCTAAATTTCCATGCAGAACTTGATTTTTACCTTAAATAACTAAGTTTACTGAGTAACTRATTTTTATTGGTCTGAARGGCCATTGTTTAAAGCAGGTTTCTRTGTAGATAAGAGATARGAGCCCAGATGCTMATTTCAGATACACGACTGGAGCTCAGATGAACACCAGATCCATTTGRTGAAGTCAGAGCCTGATCTGAAAGCAATAAATCACAACTTTTTGTTTTATATTTAAGTTATGCTGGTGAACTTCCTCATGCCTTTGAAATTTTCTACTTGTAATTAAAAAAAGAAATAATATTCTYAGCTGATTAATGACAGAAGTTGTATTTATCTGTGCTAAAACTGTTTTTATTTATTGTAATGGGAAATTGTGTTCCAGTCCTAGAAGGAGCCATAAAAACAATGAAGGATTAATTATTATTTTGGTGAAGCTTTATAAAATAGACAGTAATAAGCTCTCTATGCAGCTGCCATAAAGAAAAAAAAGAAAAACGCAGTAGCAGAGGCATCCCCCTTCACCTTCAGCATCTACCAGAGGGCTGTAAAAGAAATAAAAACTCCCTCCTCCTGGGAAGGGCCAAATGGAAACAGACTGAGATTTCACTTTCAACATGGAAAGGAGTTTTGTAACCAAMTCATGTGTGATGCACTGAGAGTTGGCTCAATCCAACCAGGCAGCTCCCATTCTCAACTTGCTGCAGGAGCATCTCTCTCTCTCTCGGGCAAAATTCCCTGCAAAACCTTTAACCAGAATGATTTCTTAAACGAAACAGTGAATATTCAGTGGCCTAAGCGTGGCACAGAGTCTCAAGCACACCACCCTTAATATATCCAAAGAATTTCGGGAAGACAGAACCCCCAGTTCTGGTCTGGGGCCATAGTGGGATGCTGATGTTGCTTTGCTGTGTCGTGTTCCCCYCTCCACTGTTTGTGGGCTGTAAATTTGTGCGGTCCTGGGGTTGCTCTGAAAACTCCTGAATTTTGATTCAGCCTCACAGCACATCCAGGACACCTCTGTTTCAATTCCTGAGGAACTGGCAATATCCCTGAACTAACAGCACATCTGGCCATTAGGCAGCACCACAACAGCAACTCAAATTCAAGGAATTTTCTTTCCAGTTTTGCCACTTTATGTCATTTAAATCACTTCTGCACATGTTTCAAATGTCCCCTTTATTTTGGTTTTAAATGTGCAATATTTTTCTTCTTTAATGAGCACAACAAGGCTTATTTAGTATTTGCAAAATGCTAACAAGTGTTGATAAGAATTCCAAGGGATTAATAATAATAAAGTAATAAAAATTTGACAGGCTGATTTATATAAGGCTTGAGCCCTGGCAGTGTTTGGTGAGCAGSGTGTGAGGCTGAAGCAGCACATGAATTCTTGTGTGTCACCTTCTCCACTGCTGCAATGCTTGGTGATCTGCACAAATGCCCAGAAAACCCACACAGCTTTTCCATGTAGCTGAAAAGGGAAAAGAGAGTGTTTCCTCATGTGCCTGGTATGCCCTAATTCTGCTCAGCTGGAGAATATTTCAAAAAAGAACGATGACAGGCTCTGACGTAGCCGGCAGAGTCAGCAGCAACGCCGTGTGAACCGAACCCAAAAATAGATGACTCTGAGCTTCAGAGAGAGAAAGAGAAAGAGCCCTTCCCATCATTGCAGCAAGGAAACCACCTTGGCTTATCAGAAAGCAGAAGCTGCTGGGCTGAGGCAGCGTTTGTCACCAGACGGGTACGGGAATGCTGCTGCTGGGGAGCTGCTCCAACACGTTCTGTAMGGAGCTCTCACTTCTCTGCAGCAYGGAAATGTCACCCAAATGGGGCTTRGARYATCYKTAGGATATTCCATCTCAGTTTCAATCTGACAGGACAGCACAGCTGAGCTGAATGGAAACTCCCAGAGTGAACTGGTTACTTGTGTTTTCTCTGTTCATCTTCGTGACTGGAGGGAGGACATCAGATGAGCGAGCAGTTAAAAGAAGCTGTGGAATTTACTGCAAACATCAGTGATTTTTACTGCAGTTGCTATTTTCGCCGAAGGCTTGAAGCTCCTGGTACAAAATCACTGCTAAAGGTTCCCATCATCAGCTGGTGCTGTGCCAAATGCAACTTGTCCTTCGGAATCCTAAACTCCAAACTTTCAGCTGGATGCACGGGGAGCACAAAAACTCAAATCTTAAACCAGCCATGACACCTAGAATTCAGTCCCAACTTTAATACTGACTTGAAAGGTGGTCTTGGAGAGTTCATTAGATTTTCAGYGCCACATCAATATAATTAACAGCAATATTTAGCTTAAATAAAGTCAGGYCTTGCTGAAAAAGAAGACAGTTGAAAGACAAGCAAGTCTATCCCATAGATGTCTTTATTTTCATAAAGGGACATGCTTTCCTTTTCCTTCTTTCCCCAWAAGGATTGATTGGCTTTCCTTTTCCCACAGAACAACCCCTGCAKTGAATGCAGATCCCATTTTTCAAGGCTTGGCTGTAGTTTGTCACATTTATTCACCCACAACCTTCCATCCACTGCTTCATTCACTAGAAATAACACAGACAAACCTGGAGAGGTTTGCAAATATTTGGATTGCATGCAAGTATTAACAACAGGCCAGTCAGCCAACATAAAAGCAGGAACAATATCTGATCCCTCAGGAAAGCAGGGGACATCCCCAGTCCCTCCACTCACCTACATGCTCTTCATGGGATGCTCCTACAAAATTAACTACAGTGTACCACTATTACAGTAAATCCATTCAGTGCTGGGTTCCCTGCTGTTTGCCCATCATAATTCCTCATTCTTGGTCTCCCTTCCCTTTTTTTTTTTGGGTGAGGAGAATGAAGGAAGAATTCTGAGCAATTTGTTTTGCAATCTCCACCTCCTGCTTGGTTTCCAAACCACACTCTTCACACACAGCTCTCCACAATTTCTAAAAGCACTTACGTATCCATGTCTTCTCAACAGAAAATTACGTTTGCTTTAAGTGCATGAGGTTTTTTGTGGTCAGTGAGTGTAAGTTTAAAGCCAAGCTGCTGTTAATAAACTGCTACTGATCCCAGTGAAACAGGTTTCTCACAATGCATCACAACAGGCTTTCCTATTGAAATTAGTTAAAGCAGTTTCCTAGTTTTGTTATTTGTGATGAAATGTAAAGATAACCCCCCTGGTTTTGTTATTTATGATATTTATGATAAAATGTAAAGACGAACCCCCTCAAAGTCAGAGCTAAACTACATACCCAAATTCATGAGCAGTTGTGATTAAGAACAGATGAGCTGCAAAGGAAAAAAATCACAACAGAATGAAAGAGCGAAGTGCCAAACCAGATCAAAGAAGTGAGTGAAGAAGCCTGGAAAGAYCTATTTAGCTCAGAATCTGAACAACTTTTCAGACAAATAACAAGAGATCCCACTGCCGTCAGAACATAGCAGACTTCATCATAACACTGCATTTCTGGGTATTTTATGATCATCAGAAATCCCAGGAATGGGAGAGGGGGGATATTCCTGACACAGGACTTCTGAATCCAGCTGGGTGTATCACCACATTTAGGGAGCAATGCTCCTGGTACCAATTGTCCCAACTCTGACCCCAAATCTCTCCAGCTACTGACTCATATTTACAAGCCAAATGCTTAAACTCCTATTAGTTTATTCTCAGATTAATTTCTCCTGAGATGTTAATTTAATCTGAGATAAAACCTATAAAAGGTCTGGTTTTTCCCCTTTGCAATTCCAACCTCCAGTCCCACTGTCTTGGGACACTGGTCATGTTTTGGGGARGGCTTTTTGATCTTTCTGCTTGTAGAAAAGACACCAGATACTACTGTAGGATCAGAAAAGTTTAAGTTTTGTCACGGTGTGCTGGATAAAACTTTACAAATTCCTCCCTAATTCTTGGGAAGGGAAATGAACCGGAGGCAGGACTGGGCTCTGCAGTGAGAAAGGTTTAATTAATAGGTTTCAGCACAATGCAGAGGTGGTTCCTCTGCAATCCTGGCATTGGGAGAAGCTCCCTCTTGTCTGGATTTACAAGCACAGTACCTGGACAAACCAGCAGCCCAAAGCAGCTCAATCCCAAGGCACGGATCACAGGGAGCCTGCACAGGGCTGCTGTAGTGCTTTTATAAAGGGTTTTACCAGCACACGTTTCAGAGGACTTGAGAGCTCAGCAGTGGCTTCCTGAATAATGTGCTGGCTCAAACTCACACCAATAAAACTTTTACACYGGACCAAGCTGCCACCTAGTATTTTACCATCACACGTTATGSAGGGAAGCTGTTTTAGAGAGCTTTAAATGCTCTGTATTTGCTCTGCTTCTGCGTCTCCAGCGACTCYGTAGCTGCCAGGAGCAGAGTCAGAGGCACAAATACAGCATTTCTCAGGTCCCTCGAAGGGAGCTGGTTATTAAACCTATAGATGAGAAGCACTGACAGGCTCTTCCTGCTCAGAAAAATCCCGTTTCTCCACCCGTGTTTAATCCATGGCTCGCCTGTGACAGATGCACAGCCTGAACCTGATTTCAGGGATGCTCTCCCGAATTAGCAGTGCTGCATCCATTGGGACAGGGGCAAACCTGGCTCTGAGCCACCTCCAGCTTCTGAATCCTCGTGTGCACGGAATCCAAGGGCTGGCCACATCCCCCGAGCAGAATGAATTAGTTCCTGACAAAAGATAACATTTTCCTGGAGAAAATGAATACAGAAGTGCTGAAAGGGGCTGCATTTCTGTAATGTGAGCGTGTGTTTAAGGGTCCCCCCTGGATGATCTGCATGCAAATGAGGCAACATTCGGTTGCAAAGCATCTCTGGAAACTTCAACTGGCTGCACATTCTGAAAGTTAAGTAAAACCAGAACCATGGGAGAGAACCCCTAATTACCACATAGCGAGGGGACTGATTAAAACCATCAGGGCAGGGATCCTGTGTTTCATTAAACAAATATACCAAGTTGAGCTTTATTGTTATTTTAGCTGATGAAGGAAAAATAAAGTCTACCTCTGCATGCATGAAATTACCGAAATTCAGAGTCTCACTGGCAACGAGAGCAGTGCTGGATTTTTTTTCCCCCTAATGTTTGTATTTAAGTAGCTCACTAGAATTACTTGGATTAATATGAAATGCTGAAGCACAGTTCACCTCCGGTGTTTTTAGCATCTACACAGAGCTGTTTCTTTGGATTTCACATGGCACGGCGCAAGCAATAGATGCAACATTAAAAATACTATTTTCATTATTTTTTGTCAACTAAAAGCACAGAAAAATTACAGAGCATTTTGATGTAACGGACAACACCACCACCTCACTCGTTCTCTTAGCTTATAGGGCTTTTTGCTCCTTTCTGGCTACTACATTAAGTATTCAAAACCAATTGCCAAGAGCCTGAGCAAACAGCCTTGGTGAGGTCATTTCTGGGTAGCAATTTCACAGGGGGTTTGCTTCAATTAGAGCAAGGCAGACACGAATTTGTGTGTGGGGAGCAAGATCCCTCTTGCTCCTACCAAAAAACCCCATTTAGTCACACTGCTCCAGACAGGAGAGCACCATTTGCTGGGATATACCAATATTTGCAGTCTGTATCTCATTAGTCAGCATTATCTCTGCTGACATTTTCCAGAGTTTTTAATTATGTCAGAAAGAAGTGTCTACTCTTTTTCCATCCCTCTGAGGGAATTCTGCATCCAGAACTGGCACTGCTGGCTAATGGGAGCCAGCCTCTTCCAGGAAGGGTTGAGCACAAGCTCAGCATTTCCACAGGAGACAAAGTTACAACTCTTATCAGTTATTTTTACTAATTCCTTCAAAAGCTGGAGATTTAAGAGCTTTGTTCAAGAGCTGAACAAGTAAAGACAGAAAAACTTTCAGTGTCATGGTCTCCATCCCCCCTCTCTCTCTCAAAGTTTATAACCCTAAAAGCAAAATAAATGAAAGATGGAAGGAAAGCAGTGTGGGTACACTGAAACTTGCACAGTCACCAGCATTGCTGTTTTAATTGGTATAAAATCCTCCTCAACTGCTTGCTTTTACATGATTAGTCTGTAATTTTTGTCGGTGACGTTATGTTTTTAAGGGTTATGTAAGACTAAAACATAATCCCGTACCTGTTTTCCTGGGCAGCCAGTGTTTGGAGCCACATTTTTCCAAAGATTTGCTGAATGAGCCTTTGGTTTTTGTGAAAGCTCCACAATGSAGTGGGTAGAGAAACCAAAATATTTTGCTTCTCACTTCTCCACTTGCACASAGTGACTCAGTTCTCCAGGTACATGGAGGCAGCGTTCATGTAAGTGACTGAAAATTTAAAAAGGGCACCCAGTGATAAAGAATTAAAAAACCCAGTCCGCTATAAGCTTTTTTCCCATCTTCTGTGCTTAAAATCATCAGGCAGGTTGTGCCTTCAACAGGCACAGGGGGGACAGGAAAGGAGAGAAAAAAGAAAACAAGCACTGAAACCTGAGACCAGATCTCAAGCAGAAGCAGAATCRCAGCCAGATTTCAAACCCTCGCTTTTGAAGGTGCCTGGACAGTGAAAACACAGATATTCTCACACACTGCAATAGCTCTGACTTAGGGGAGTTTGGAAAATATATGRTATTCATTTGCCACACGGAAGATTTAAGGGATTTGTCTTGGTTTGGTTGTGCTGGGGTTTTGGGGGAGTTTTTGGGTGGTTTTGGGGTGCAATGGTTTTTACATTTTTGTTTCATTTTGGTTTTTTTTTAAACACCAAGGATAATTTTGACTGTATCAATGGCTACAAAAGAACTGAAGAAGTGGCAGCAAGCACTCAGCCCTCAGAGATGAAGTAATTTCTCTCTGGAAACTCCAAAAGGCTCTCTCAGTTTCGTGCTCCGACAGAATGAAAATTCTACCTTTGGAACTTCTCTTTTTCCCATACTTTTTTTTTCACTRCTCACAAAGTCACAGCTTCAACCACATCTTTAAGCAGCACTTACCAAGCAGAAAGGCCTTTCTGCACTCCAGGTGAGGCAGAGATGAGAGCAGACCACAGAATGTGTTGTACTGATAAAGATCAGAGAACAGGAGCTGATCCTGAGGTCTGGATTGCTCAAYCTCTCCATGAGCAGCCCCGGCAGGTTTGTGGGGAGCACTATTTTAGGCTCCCCACTTCAAGAGGGATGTGGATAAACTGCAGAGAGACCAGCAGATGGTCTCTGCCTGGAAATGGGGAGGGTGGAGTAGCTGGGCTTGTAGGGTCTGGCTTTGAGGACACTGGAGGCCAATTTAAAAACCTACAAAACTTACAGAGTCAAGTTCTTCTCAAGAGCAGCACATGATGGGSACTGGCACAAACTGTGGCTCAGGAGCCTCAGTCCAGCAGTGCCGGACATCAGGAGAAACTAAAAAGCGAGCAGGTTGTTTAGAGAGGCTGTGGGATTTACCACAGGGGTGTTCCCAAGATTTAGAGATGCAAAGCCATTGCTCAGCTGATCTGGTTCTGGCAGGAGTTCAACCAGAAGTGGAACTGGGCTAAGCGACCTCCAGGACAAATCCCAGCCAGCATTTCAGTGACCCTAAGCTGCAGTGCAACTGAGATTTCTGACTCCACAGTATGAATTTATATTCCTCCTCCCAACCTCTCCTCAGTCTAATTCACCAGTACACAGCACTTTCACAATGAAAAAATGAAAAGATCCCTCCAAAAACCCAAATAACCCCAAAACACATGGTCCATGCAACTTCCTTGCTGTTGAATCCAACAGAGCAGGTATCCATGACATTACCTGGGGGAAAACCCCTACAATATATACATACATGAAACACTTTGCTCCTTTCTTAAATACTGCTTTTGTCTTAGCTTGACACAAGCTGAGGAAAAGAGGGGGGTAAGGGAAGCACAGAATTCCTCATCCATAAAAATAAACTTAATATTCATTCGGCATTTTGAGAAGACCCAAACACTTCAGCAATTCTTAAAGCCTTCAGCACCACAGCCTGAATGCTGTTACCAAAGRGTGGCTGATGACTCGCATTAGGAAGTGGAGGCCAAAGAATAATGTGTCCCAAAGCAGCCAATTGGGAGGAAAAAAAATAATAATCGGTGAACAGCTGTGTGATTGCTGCAATCCACAACAGCRGTGGGAAAAGCAGCACAAGGAGGTCGGGTTCTGATCCATTACATCACTGGGAATCAAGACAGGCTCTATGGCAAAAGGAAGCCATTAAGGATGGGGAATAAGCACTGGAGATGGGAAATCAGCTCCAAGTTCAGTCCACAACCTGCAGGACGGGCAGCAGAACACACTCAATTAGCACAGGCCCCTGAATGCCATTATTCAAACGAAATTAATATTGCGCTGCTCCCAGCCCCAGCTACTCACTGTGCCAAGCCATGCGTATTTTAAGAGGAGGCACAACTCAGCCCCCAAGAGATCTCATTCTGGTTCACCTCATGCTTTACTAACCCTTATATCCAATTAAGGCTGCCAGTTTTATGAACTCCTAGATATTAATGACCACACAAACCTGACTGTACCCTCCCAATAAAACAGAAATGCAGCCCTGAGCATACTTCTTAAAAGCTGAATGGAAGCTCGGTCCTGTGGTCAGGATCCCATTCTGGCTTGCAAGAATACACAATTGTATTATTACAATGGTRATAGCACAATTACAAATTTCTGATGAAATCTACTGATCCCTCCCTCTGTCTCCAAACTAATCCAGGTTTTAATGGGTGATCTGTTTACTCACAGTCCTCAAAAACTCCAACTCTGTAACAAATTAACGTGATTATAATGTAGTAAGCTCTCCTCATGCCATTCGGACTGCACAGGGGATATATAAGAAAGACATCCCCAAGGAACTCAGGGGTTTAACTACAGAACAAGTTCTGCTCTGAAATAAGCATTGGGATTTTTGAGGGGATAGGAGCTAGTTAATGTATCTTTTTTTCCCCTCTCCTGAAAGACTTTTAGGAAAGTGAAAGCTTTTGTGTTGGCAAAACTGAACAAAGGGAAGAAGCCACTATCTCAGGACAAAAATTTACGCAAGAAGAGGGTTCAGAGCAGTTTGCTGTGCAGGTATTTATACAGCCACCTCCTAYTCCTAAAAATGACTAAAAGGAGAGCCAACACTTCAACAGGAATCTGTTTTGGTTTTACTCCCAATTGAAACTCTACTCAATGCTCTTAACCTGTAGATCTGAATATCCAACATAGGTCTTAGGATCCCCGGCATTTCCGAATGTATAAGAGATGCACTAAGGCTTTTTTTAATAATAAATGAAGGTCAAGCCAAGTGATAAATGAGTTCTTTAACGTGTTACGYTGATTTCGTTCCAAAATAAGCAGCTGCGTTATATGACCTGCCTCATTTCAACAGCAAATCACAAAAAAAGTAGAAGGAATCACTCCCACACGAGGCTCCTAAAGCTCGTGCTGTTSATCCCAGAACAAGCCCAGAAAATAACCTGCTGTCCCCGAGCAGCAGAGAAGTGTCCTCGGATGAACCAGTCCCGCACAACAAATACTCCACATTTTTCCAGCTACTCCCAGAGCAAACTCCTCAGGAACAGCCGAGAACAAAAAGCAAGGTTAGGAGAGCAGCTGATTATTAATGCAGATCCATATTCAGACCCAGAAGTCAAATTAGAATGTGTCTATCAAGCCCTAATTAAGACGAATCAAATCCAACTTCTCTGTSGTCTTCTAGAAAAATCACTCTGGGTGACAAAGTCAGCTGGAGCCAGCCCATTCGAGCTCCATGAATATTTTAAGGCAAGAAATATTGTCTCTCCCCCCACAACTGGCTCAGGGGACCTGACAACAAAAGATCTCGTACCTCTAAGCAAAATACAGATTGAAAATACAAATGACAGTAGCTTCTCACCATTGTGGAGCACCAGAAAGAGCTGCAGCCCACAACAGATTGTTCCAATCAGCCTGACTCAACCACTCGAGCACTCCTTTGTTATGCGCTCTCATCACAGAAATACTTGGCAGCGTTCACATGTAAATCACCAGCAGCTTTTTGGATCACTTCTTTTAAYGTAGAATCGGCTCAAACTTTTCAGAATTGGGATGTTTCACGAGAATGCTCTTTCAGGAATACAATGCGCTGCGGAGGGCTCAGGCAGATGGCTTGGCTGAGACAGTCTGCCATTTGAACACGGTCTCCCGTCAGATTTCAATAAAATCAAAAAGGAAAGGCAGCAAATCTTTCTGACATTAGATTGCACATAAAAAGRCAGCAGTTACTGGAAGATGCGGGGTCACGAAATAAACTGCCTCAGTCGCTGATCCCAGACCTTGGGCCAAACACTATTCAAGTTATTTAATTTCTAATGAGATTAATTAGTAGCTCCAGTCTCAKTCTTGACAGATCCATCCCCAGTGCATCCAGCAATATTTGGCAGTGTAGCACACAGACCTCACCTTACTCCTGTTCACAGCTCCGTTCTTCCAAGCAGCTGGAGAGGGACAGCGAACACCAGCCAAGTAACAGTTATGGGTGGAAAATGCCTCGAGAACAAACCACCCTCCTGTATGGCTCCCTTCAGTCAGAATTAAAAACCACAGATGGGCCTGGGAGAGAAAGTTTTAAATCAGGTTTTCACCAGAAGAAGTTTGCTGAGCTCCTGTTCTGTCCATCCAGAATGCCTCTCCAGCACGATGCTCGCCGGGCATTTGTTGTAAATTTTAATTAATGAGCATCTCCTTTACAAAAATTAAATTAAGAGCTGCTGGAGAAGTTCTCCTCTCCCCCCATCTGTCAAGGCAGGATAAGCTGACCAGTCACACCCTGCTCCTCAGATGCACGGCAAGCTTTGCAAACTGTGCAGTTCATTACACACAGATTATTGTGCTTATCTCCCACAGGCAGATAAAACTGTTTGCTCTCCAAGGCAAAAGCACTCCAGTATTCCCGATTTTAACCTACAGCTCAAAGAGAATGCATGAATAACCCTGATCTAGCCAGGGCTAGAAAGCGACCCAGCTCCACTGAGCTTCTGCACCYCTGTCACTTCATGGGCTATCCACACACAGCCTCCTGCAGCTACACTCCATGTGCACAGAATCCAGGCCTGAATCCCTGAAAATAAAACTAAACCCCCAAAATGAGTCCTGGGGAAGCGAAGGCACTGCTCTTCTGCCTGAGGTGCCCAAAGTTCAGTCTGGTTACTCCACTCTTGCTTTACTCCTTTTTCAGCCCAGCGCAACCAAGTCCAGGAGGGCTGGATCAGGCCCCCTGTATATAAAAGGATCATTTGAAGTTATGCACGTTACTTGACGTGGAAAAAATTCAAGCTTTTAAAAAAACGAGCGCATAAAACATAAAAAGACGTTTGAAACGCGCGGGCGCGCGCGCACACAAGGCGGCTTTGCTTGGCCCTGCCCGGTGAGCAGAACAGATAGCCCGTTCTCTCAAACCCCCTTTTAACTGCAAACCTTATACTGGCTCTGTGTATTTTGGACCCTTTCCCATCCTACCATGATTTCCTGTCTGAGTCTGCAGCCCATGGCAACAGCAGAAAATTGGAGTGCGGGCTTTGCAGATGGTGCAAGGCCAAACGCCCCGTGCCAGCCCGGGATCTTCTGCCATAACTCAGGCATTATCTAAGTCTTGGCTGTGCGGCAAGAGTTACCTTCATGCTAATAAATGATGTTCATTTTCATTTATAAATTGTGCTTGCCTTAGGGGAGCTCTGGCCTTCTGCAGTGAAGGTGAAAAACCAYAATCACACAGCCTTGCACATACATCATCACGTTGGAACAGGAATATTCTGTTTCATTCATATTCTGACCTGCTGTGGAGGTGCAAGAAAATTCACAGAGTTTTATCACTCAATTCTAGAAGGCCACAGGTCACCCCAACTGTTTAAAAACAAAGCAACAGAGCCCCCTCCCCAAATTTATGGGGGTGCAGCATATCCATCACCACACAAATAACCTATGGCGAAAACTGCATTTCCACGTGTCTGCAACAAAACCACGAGATATGGAATAACACAGGGAAAAGGTGCCAGAAACAATCCCAGGGCTGCTTTCCATCAAGAAATGCAAGCAGGAATCTTCCCTGAGTGGCTTTAAGAAGGGGTTCCACATCTGGCATTGCCCTGAGAGYACGGAGCTGGAGGATGGACACACTTTTCCAAAGGAATAATACTCAGAAAAACAAACCACTGGTTTTTTTTACCCACATGGCACTCACCAGTGCAGCTCTGAAACCACCTGGGGGCACGGATGCTTTAAATYCCCCCCATC
This sequence comes from Malurus melanocephalus, assembly GCF_030028575.1. NCBI lineage: Eukaryota > Metazoa > Chordata > Aves > Passeriformes > Maluridae > Malurus > Malurus melanocephalus. Next base: position 39,424 of record NW_026624496.1, read on the forward strand.
CAGGTTTTTCCATGGGAGGAATGGTCACCAAAGCCAAAGCTTCTCCCACCTCAAGGTGTAAATCCCTTAAGTTTATTACAAAGTACTAAACCAAAACCACCTCAGACAAACACGTGGCCTCCATCCAAGCAATTTCAAAYGCAGGCAACTGCTTCAGAAAGGATCTGGTCCTTTCTGATCAGCAAAAACTGATCAATTATCTGTTTAACTGAATGGAAATCATTCCTTTGGTTGCAGCAAGGTTAAACTCCGAGGCAAGCAGCAGTTCCTGCACGGATTCTGAGCTTCTTTAAACAGCAGGTCATCGACAACAACTCTGACAAATCTCCTGATCTTACTTCAGGTTGGAAAAAAAMCGATACACATCCAAGCCAAAATTTCAACATATACTGACAAAGCATAACAGAAATTTTCATAACACTTCCTGGGRRRAAAAAAGCTTTAGAAGTCTTTACAGACTGACAATAKAATGAGATSGTTTATTAAAAAGAACAATAAAGATTATGAYTGGCTGCGACCGTTGTAGTTTTTCACCTTCTTCCCTCCCCTCGAAGTTCAGCTGTCCCTTCAGTGCCAGTATCCACAGACACGCTATAAAATTGATATAACAGCTTGAAAGTACCAGAAACCACACTAAGATCATAATAAAACCATATCAATTCAACTCTGGAGTGGTTTCTATGATTTCTAGACTAAACAAAGTTGCCAGAGCAAGTTGAGCACAAAACCGGGTGGGGGGCTGGAATGAAGATAACATTAAAGCAAAAGAGCAGAAATTCAATGTGCAATTAAACAGAACTTATATCCACCCCCACAGAGGAAATACATTTCATTCTATGTTATCTCATATTCTTACAACAGACATCCATCCCTAAGGTTCTGGTTAGGCCTGTGGTATTATCTCAGGAAATGGCACAAAAACTGGAAAAAGAAATAAAAACGAACCTCATAACCATTTGTGTGGATTGTGTAAGAGGAATCGAAGTCAAAGATGAGTGCATTGTCCAAAATCAGCACAAAACTCAAGTTTTTGCTGTCACCTACTAGTTCTGACACGAGTCAGTACTGCATGGAGTACTGAGTAGTCATGCAAACAAAACCAACAAGAAACTGACTTCTACAAAAACATCAAAAACCCAAAGAGTGTGAAGAAAAAATAGGAGGCAAAACTGGCCTAATTCTCTACTTTTGCTGTTTGCCAATATTCAACTCTTGTCCTTCAGCTCAAATAGCAGTGTGCTTTATTCACAAAGAGTAAAATGTAAATATTAGAAGAAAAACTACTCACTATCATCTTGGAATTAATTAGGAAAAAAATCCAGAGCTACATAAGATTAAAAAAAAAAAAAAAGACAATTACGCCTCTGCATGCTTATCTTTTTAATGTATAAGTCCCAGCATAAACACAGTTATATTTTCCTCTTTATTCTCCAGGTCCCAGGCAACAGAGTCCATATTGGGATAGAAATTAAAGGGAGAGAAGTATCCAACATGGACTGTGATGTTATAAACACCAGAGAATGGGACAAGCAGATTATGTCTTCTGCAGTGTTCCTTTCCTCTCATCCCCAAATAGCGTAAACAACTTTCACTTTGATCTTGCACAGCCCCACAGCAAATTTATCAGTTGTTATACATCTACATCCACAAACTGAGAAGCTGCTCCAAAATGTTTATTTGGCCTAATTTCTTTGTCTCTGTCCCATGATTCTACCACAAACACTCTTCATCATCTCAAGCATTTCAGTGTCACTACACAAAAACTACAGAAATTGTTGGAACACATTTTCCTCTTTTTTTTTTTTTGCTTAGGTCAAGGCTTTTTGATTTTTGGACAGGGAGAGCCAAATGCAGCCTCATGACAGGCTGCTCTGGCATTTTGCTCAGTCCTGACTCGAAGCAGGTCAAGCATAGCATGATGTGAACATCAAACAGGTTTTAAGAAGGAGATGGTCTGGGTGTAATAATWAAACACCCAGAACAAGACTGGCAAGTGCTCAGGTGTACGCCTGACCTCTGAGTGTCTGGGTCAAAGCCACCCGAAGAGCACCAAACAGTCCGAGAGCCAATTTAATGATGCTCCCAGGCTCCAGCACCTCGGCTCTGCTGARCRGCAATTCCAAAGAAATGCCTGGTGYTCACATCACAGCAAAGRCCATGGAGCATCCCCACAAACAGCTGGACTGGGAATCACATGGTTAAGGAACAGGTTTTGAGCAGATGAGGAGGAGGAAGTTTACAGTTCCAAGGAACTTTCATCAGCAAATAACACGTCATGAGTAGGTTTTAACAGATGAGGATTTCACAGCTCAGAATTCCATTTAACTCTAATCCTCAGCATCCCCTCCTGAAGAGAGCAGCACTCACATCATCCCATTTCCTCAGAAGTAACTTCCAGGCTATTCATTCCACCGCACACACCCCAAGCTCACACAAGGGCAGCCACCAGCCCGGCAGGTTGCAGGCAGACACTGAATTAAGGGTTGACAAAAGCACCTCAGCCAGGCAGACACTGAATTAAGGGTTGACAAAAGCACCTCAGCCGGGCAGACACTGAATTAAGGGTTGACAAAAGCACCTCAGCCGTGCCCTGCCCATGGCTGGCCCCTCCTCGCTGCCCTGCCAGGCTCCCCAGGTCACCTGCTGCATCCAGAGCCTTCCCAAGGACCAGGGGGAGCTCACACATCCTGCCTGGCTCATGAMCCAAGGCAAGCCTGGATGTGTTGGGGTAAAAGAACAAACCTTTCCTCTTTCTGTTACTGCTTTCTTAGGACAAAACCTGCAATGCCAACAAGAAAACTCCACTTCAAAGGCTCTTCTCACTCATGTGGTTGAAAGGTTGTGCTTCAGGTCCCTTCCAATCTGGTATTCCATAACAAAGCCACAACTTGGAACCCTTAAGTTGACTTAGATGCTCTCAACAAGGTCCACGAGTAATACATATTTATTTTTTTAAAAATGTACCTCTTCTGTACAGAAAAAAAATCATGAGTTCTGTTGAAGAGCTTTGGCCCCAATTTGTAAATTAAGAAAGCACGAAGGCAGCATTGTCCTGGATTTACTGCTGCCTCAGGCTTGTTTGGATTTAACCAAATGTCATGTTAAGCACTTAGGTTCAAAACACCACGTAAATCAACCCTGTTAAAACAAGAAGAGCACCAGAAATTATTGGGTTTATCCTTTTGTTCACCAGCCTGGATTCTCATAGCTCAACGTGAGCAAATGGACATTTCCTCCTGCTGTCCACTGGTGGGGCAAAACTTAATSAGGGAGAGAGGTTTTCCTTAATGTCCAGTTTGCCAAACCCTGAGCCTGCAACAATGGAAAATGTTCATAAACAAGGACCACATACCCTGGCTTGAAAAGCTCAGTGCTGACCAAATGCAAAGAGAGCTCAGATGTAAATGAAGAATTATTTTCATCTCGTTTCCAAACATTCAGCAGAATGAAGACAGCTGAGGGATTTACTGGGCACTGTAGAGCATCCAGTGGGTTTATTGTGTTTACAAGCCTCTGTTTGTCTCTGTTGAATTCTGCTGGCACAACGGACAAATTGCTCAAGGAAAAGTAAAATGCAAAATGCATTAGCCTTTAAGAAAGGACAACATGCTGATTTAGTGAAGATCATAGGATTAATGCTACTTTTGGCCTAATTCCACTTTCTTGCATTGCTGTAAAATGAGTTTTTTAACAACTTTCTTCTACTACAACACCAAGATTTTGGGTTTAACCTCCCAAGTGCAAACAGGCACTTTTGAGCTTCAGCTCCCTCTGAAGTTAAGTGTTTGAGTCCTCAGCCCATCCTCCTCTGCAACTTGGTAATTGTTTATTAAGTGAATTTTATAGTCTATTGTAAATAAGTGTTTCCAGTACTTTACTTATGTTTCCTGCAACAGGAGGACTTCATAAACTGAAACAYTTCCTTTGAGTTGTTGCAGACCCATCCATTACAAAACCAAGCTGGGGAAAGGGACAGAAAAATCAAACAGATGAAGAAAGCTTTAAATGGACCATTAACTGGAGTATTTGAATCACATGATGTACATCAGCAGAAATAAATTATTGCAACATGAAAACACTGCAATAACATTACAGCCCAAACAAGATTTTTCAGTGCAAAAATATGTTTCATCTCAACCCCATTACCAAGACAAAACTTATTCAAAATTCACTGCTGCCCTTTGTTACTACTGCAGYTAGTTTTGGAATAACCCCAATTTAGGGAGGATAGGATTAAGATGTCAAAASAGCCAGAATATACAKGATATCCATGCTCTGGGTGARTGCTGATCTCAAGGGAGAGGAAGAWWTCCATAATCCTATAGATCATTTATGGAAGTTGATTGACAACCACCAACTCTCCCCTGATGAAGTGAATTAAAGTTTCAAATCACAAGAAATTAGATGGGGTATGTGAGAAAAAAAACAAACAAAAAACACCTTGGTGGCTCAGTTCAGGAAGATCAGCTGCAAGTTCTCCAATYTAATTCCAGTTATTTCAGTATCAAAAGATACACACAAACACTCTCCATTTTATTTCTAACAATATGAACAGTCTGACCTCACTCCTCATTTTCTGCTCACACACACACACAGAGTAACAAGTAAGAGCACCTCAAATATTGCACAGGTGTTCACTGTTAATCTTTGAGCTTGATCTTACACCTGGAAAATCACTRAATCAATGAACCAAGCACCTGCTGGAACTTACAGATTAAGATTCTGTCCTGGCCCCAAGAATACTTGCTCAGTTCAAACTTTAGCAGTAACGAGATTTCAGCCTTGACAAAAGAGGTCACAGAGTTTTCTCTCCAAGAGGTCCCTCCCTCACAGCCCAATTCCTCTGTTTCACAAGGGTTAAGTTGCCACCAAACAGATTCCACTAAAAATGCAAATATCAGCAGCGTTTGCTGCTGGTAGTTATAGAGGGGCATTTCAGCACTTGCCCTTCAACCAATTTTACTGAAAGGACACGAATTTTATTGCTATGGGGCAATATCAGCTACATGAAGGATCAATTTAAGACAGCATCATTTACTTCAATGATTTTCCTTTATTACAGCTAAATAAATAAATATATAGAAATGCCAAAAACTGACTGTAAGTGTAAAAAATCRTTATTCTAGCCTTGCTTGCTCTATATTTTACCATGAGATGCACAATTAAAAGCACAGACATCTGCAGAGATGCACCTGGTGGTTTGTTTTTGGTAAGAGAGGCGAGCATGTGTGTACAGGCATTAAGATTTAGGTTTAAAGAATTTGTCCCTGTGGGTTTGTGGATGCAAATCCGAGCTCTCGACTGAGTAGGAGTAGAAGCACCCAAGGTGTGCTGGGGGTCCAGAGGTGAATGAAGCCAGAGTTGGAATAGGATCACAGCATCCAACATGGAAATGTGGACATAAAATACCAAATTCCTGCCCAGGAAGCCCCAAAATTTCTTCAAACTCTTCCTTCAGATAAGGCAACATAGAAGACAGAGTTATTTCTTTTTTTTCTGAAATGATTTGCAAGCCACCYGCTGTACCACCATACAAGCCTTGTATTTCCCCTCAGTTTCATTTATTGATTCCATCTGCAGCTCTTTTCCCCAAAATGCCCCCCTTCCAGCATGCAGTGCTTTTCTGAAGACTTGTGGAGCTGATAGCTTATTAAAATTGATGAGGCTCTTGATGAGCACACCACTTTGTTCAGCTCAGATAACAAAAGGACATTCTGCTTACTGAAATGTCATTATTTTTTTCCCCATGCTGGATTTCAATACAGAACCACGACTATGCAGAAATAAAAAAGTTATTTCARATCATTTGATAGGTATAAAAAAGAAATTTTATCATGGCATAGCTCTAAAAAACTCTCTATGTTAAAATTGGTTRTAATTTTTAGTCTGTATTAATGAAGTAAGAAACATAAAAGAACACAGGGCTGGTGATAGTAAATGCTAAGTTTGATGTCTGATAAAGTTTGCCAGTGTTTAGCACCAGGGAGATGAAAATTCATGCTTTGTTTAATTTTATAGAGTCCAAACCATCCCATCACACTGTGAGGAAAGAKTATACATTTCCCCCCTCAACCCTTTTCTAAAAAAAATGCCTCAAAACACAAGCAGAGCTTATTTCAGATCCTCCTCCTCAGCTGAGCCAGCCAGCCATTTGTGGATTATTTCATCCAGAGAGAACTTCAAGTGTTTGGGCTAAGAGGTACACGAAGAAACAGCATTATCAAGTTAAATTCCAACCCTTCCCCCTCTCTTTTTTTTTTTTCCTTTAGCAAAACATCTGTCAACACTTCTATGTGCAGAGCACCGGGATGTGCTGATGCATTAAACAGCACAGCAGGTGGACTGGCAGACACGGGAGTGCCTGACCATAACCAGAGAGTTCAGAGCAACCCAAGTGCTGTAATTAACAGGGCAATCATATCAAAATGTATTTGCAGTGCTGACAGTGCACAGGCTAAAAAGCTGTGCATCAAACCTAGGCAGGTGGAGGAAAAGAGTCACGTTCCCAAGGTAAGCTCATATTCCAACTCTTCTCTCAACAAACATTTTCAATTAATGGACTCCAATATTCCAAATCAGCACGTGTCAAYATCCCTGTGCAACTACTGGGTGCATTCTCTACCACTGCACAYAGACATCTCCATGTAATTAAAAACAGAAAATAAAACATGTATTCCAATTCACACTGTTTTTTACCTTCCAGGAGCTAACGTTGTTCAGTAGCTCCCTATCATTTTTGCTGCTTTTGCTTCATTTTCTTTCCAGTGTTTTTGCAACATCCTCACTTAGGTTCTGCCTAAAAAGACCTTACCCTTGGAGGCATTAACAAACCCAGAGCTGGGCAGAACTCCTCACTCAGGGCCACAGGCTCAGGTGACATTCCTCCTTTCAAGGCAGAGACACCGAGTCCCAAGCACAAACGCAGAACTCACACTGAGAGCAGAGCAAGGCTCACAGAAACAGCAAAAAAGTTGATTAAAGAACAGCTTCACAGAAAGGGCAAATAAACAAGCAAGCCACAGATTATTATTTATATAAAAATAATATTAGAATTCCCCCTTAAGCATTTGCAGAGTTTTAAACTTTACCCTTCACACACCAGGTGTTGATTAAAACACGTTTGTTGTAATACACAATATTGTTCTTTCAGCCTCCAAAGCATTGAGACCGGTGACTGGACTGTGGTCTTTGATGGGAGATTAGTCACTGAAGAAATACAGGTTTAAACCTCAGTCTCATGAGAATTTAGGAAGATTTATATATTTACTTACTGTTTCTTTGACTCCAAAGCAGCAGGCTGTCCTGATCTAATAATGAAAATGGTATTCAATAGATCATAATGCCAGAAATGTCCATTATGATAATCCCACACAATCTTCTGCATAGGACAGCACCATGGATTTCATCCAGAGATTACAATGCTTGACTGGAGTTAGAAYTGAACCTCTAAGTGCTTTTTATCTCTGACATCAAACTCAGGGCTATAAAACAAAACCCAGCACACACACCCCAAGTTTGCAATTTACGAGCACACCACTAAATGCTCTTACTAGAAAAGCAGCCAAAGTGACGGTAAAGCAASTTTCCCTGTTCCTTAAACAGGAATAAATCCAGTTATTTCACTGCCAGATCTACTTCAGATTTAAATTAATGTAAAAGGCAAGATCATTTGAAAGCACTGTGCAGGATGATGTGAATACTGCTCATTTACAATTCCTACAGGGACAAGAATAGAGAAGTTATTTCAAGGTTTTTTGCATCCATATAAAACCATTTGTGGCCTTGCAACTGCAAGAAAAGCCATTTAGAGGATTCACTCACTTGTGTCAGGTAAAACACTAGTGACAGACTGTCACAGGAAATCACAGAATGCCTTCATGTGCGGTTTTATTCAATTTCCAGACTTAAAAAATGCATTCAATTATTGACGGAATTGATCTGAAAGGCAGGAACAACAAAAGAGGCAACAGAAGCCAATCCTTCTGTGGCCACTGGCTGCTTGGCTTTCCCCTGTGCAGGAGYGTTATCATAACTGACCATTTGGTGCTCTGAATATTTATAAGCATTTCCCTGCACAGTCACCCTCCCTGCCATTCAACACCACCATCCATTCATTCACTGCAGTTTTTCCAAGGAGATTTATCTTAAGAAATAGATTTAAAACCCAAAATTTTTAAAAGAAGAGCTCTGTGAGAGTCTAACTCTTCATTTTACACACAGAACCTGTGTGGAAGAAGCACTGGGGASAGCTGAAATGTACATTTCAGTTCACAGAACCAAAACATTTCACTCCAGGTTCCCTAAATAAGGAACAAGAGGGGAGAACAAGTCCTCTTCTGGGACCTGGTGACAAGCACGCCCATGATAAACAAAGAATGACAAGTGTTTTGGCAGACAAGGCATCCTCATACCTCCTTAATCATCCAAGAGCTTGCAGTCAGAAGCTAAGATGCCTGTGTCTGAGTTTAAAAGTTACATTATGCCTTGAACCAGTGCCAAGAGAACATGCAGAAGCCTCTTCGCATTTATTTCACAAATATTTAGTGATGCTGACCCAAAGGGGACACTCACTGCAGTCACCTACTCGTGATCTGAATCACAGAATTGCTTGGGTGTAGAACTGCAGGAAATCAATGCACCCAGGGAGGAGGAGGTGAGTCAGCCGTTCTTTGACAAAACGTTTCAGGGCTTACACTCACCTAAGGTTTTTTTTTTCCCTCAAACTCAAACAGCTCCTTTCCTTCTCTCACCGTGAGATTCCCTTTTGAAAAGACCAAGCCCCTTGGTTTTACAGAGTTAAATCACAAACGTGTTAAGWGTGGAACAGCCAACCATAACAGGGGCCAGCGAAAGCAATGAAACCGTGGGTGGTACACGAAACRCTTTTCTAAACTGAACGTTTCCCTGAATTTTCCATGAAAAAAAGATGGTATTTCTCAGTGTGACAATGCAAAATAAACAGCGCAGCTCCTTAACACAACTTGTCACGGCTTAAGCTTTCCAAACTGCTCCTCGCTCCCCGCAGGACGATGCCAACATTCCTCTATCTGCTGAAGTGTTCGGAAACTTTGCTTTCCAAACCYATGACAGCGGCAAGCACCTTAACTCTGTGTTATTCTCATCACGGAGGCACCGTCCTACAATCACACAAACTCTTATGGCAGAGGTTATAAACTCTTATACCACAGGTTCCTGCTGAACTACAAGGAAGTCAGAGCAACGTGAAGTTAAAAGTTTTTGYTCATAAAGTGAATTTTACTACTGCAAAGGAAAAAGAATTAAATGTTGTTTTCCCTCTCCAGGCTGTATGTGGTAACAGCATCTTTAAGATGAAACTGCAGGACACTCGCTGTAAGGTAGATTTTGTTTGAAAGTGATAGTGTTACCTTCTCCACAACAGCTTGTAAAGCACATTTCATGTCAGGGTTCCAGAGAAACGTGTTTGCACGCCAGTTAGAGGGAAAACGCTCCAAACAGCAGCTGTTTGGTGGAAAGTCAGATGTTTGTTAGGACAACAGGGCTCGGTTTCCCACAGCCTTTTATAACCTGGCACATCCCAGGATCATTCCTGCCTGGTAARACCGTCATGCCCGCTTTACGCACACACAAACCACGACCAAGATGCAATCCCGATGCAAAGAAAGCCCAGAAAACCCCCAAGTCCGCAGAGATCGAGGATTTTACTGTAAAACCTGTTGGTTTGAAGACAACCATTATTAAAACTGGATCTTACCATTAGCGTTTTTCCCACAGATGAGATGCTCGTAAGGTTGCAACACTCCCCAAAGTTCCGCATCGTTGTTGATAACCATCTCCAGGATTTCGGCCGAGATCTCCCCTCCRCCGTCGGGGCTCTGACTCGCCAAAACCCTAGCCTTAATCTCTTCCACCAGGTTCTCCATGCAAGCGGTCAAGGAGATGGCCGCGTACTCGTGGATCCTCACCGAGATCCTCGTGTCCACCATCCACCTGAAGAACCTCCCCACCGAGAAGGTGAGGCCGCAGCGGGCCGATTTGCCTTTCCTCAGCCCGTCGCCGGCGCTCATGCTGTACAAGGAGAGCGCCTTGACGGTGGCCAGGACGCARCTCTCGGCCAGGGCCCAGCTCTGGATGAGTTTGACGGCGCTCTGCACCTCGAAGCGGGTGCACTTGGAGTGCATCACGCTGAGGCGCTGCGCCTCCCGGGACACCCGKATCAGGGCGCGCCGCAGCAGCTGCGAGAGCCGCCGGACCGCGTCCTGCGAGAAGCTCCTGCCCTGGCCCTCTCCCTTCCCTCTGCGCAGGATTCTGCCGATGTCCTCATCAGTCCAAGGGTATTCCTCGAGCTCCGGCAGCTTAGGGCACTTGGAGAAGATATCTGCGACCTCGGGGTCTTCCGGCAGCACGGTGTTCACGGTATCCCAGCTGTTATTCCTACTGTTCATGGAGCCCGAGTAGTACCACCAGTTGCCTCTGTGCTGAGAAGAGGTGAAGGCTTGCGAGTTGGACTTGGAAGAGGAGAGACTAAGGGACCTGCAGGAATCTCCTGCCCCATAACCAGAGTCCAAAGTTAAATCCTCCAGGGTCTTCAGAGTCGAGCTGTATATCCCAGCCATAGGAAAGACGGGTTAAGCCAAGCGGCARGACAAGCGCGAAAGGTGAGGCTGGGGCAGATCCCTAGCGAGCCCCGAGCGGCGCGGCAGGACCGGCGGCACAGCGGGCGGGAGCCCTCCCCGAGGGCCCGGCTACCTCCATCCCGGCGGRGGGCTGCGCTCGGCCATGTCCCGCTCGGGACGAGCGGCGGCGAAGGCGCGGAGGCTCCGGCGGGGCGGAACGGGCGCTCGGCGGCGGCTCCGGCTCAACTTCACTGCAGCGGCTCCGCCGCGCGCCCCGCTCCGCCACATGCAAATGAGCGCGCGGACAGCACCAATCGGCGGCGGCGGAGAGCGCGGCCCGACCAATCACAGGCGAGAGGGGCGGGGCGAGGGAGGCCGCGGGGAGGGCGCGGGGAGGGGACGTGCGCGGCTCGGGGCGCGGAGCCCGAGTGCAGTTGCGGGGCGGGCGTCGGCGCTTGAACCGGGGATGGTGCGGGCGGCCCCGGGGCCCGGAACCCCGAGCTCCCGACGGGAGCCTCTGTGGCACGGCGGGTCCTACCCGGGCACGGRCCGGGAGCCACGCRCGGAGCGAGCGGAGGAGCCCGGCGYGTCCCGCCGGGGTKCGCGGGCCGAGAGCGCCCTCGCCCGACCGCAGCGGGGAGATATCGGTGCGTTTCAGGCTCGGGTCCTCAAATCCTTATAATTTAACTTTAAAATGCACTTTGCACATCTTCCTACAACACGCAGCTCCCGCAAAGATCCCAAACCCGCTGCTGTTTCAGACACGGTAAAGCAGGAGATAGTGCGCGTYCTTGATAATGCTGCAACTCTGACAAAGTGTATAAAAGCCTCCTGCTCAAAGGATCACATTTTTATCTATTAGTTCTCACGGGTTCTGAATTTTGCTCTCTACTCCTGCCATATTCTTTTTGCCTGTAAGGCATATGTGAAAGGATACTTGCTGAGCCTAAAGAGAATAAATTCAAAACTTCTCACAAAGGATATTTTAGCATTAAAAGATATTGTTAAGACAGATCTTATACAGTCCTTAACTATAGACTAAACAAACACTTTATGCATATTTTCCACAGAAACATTCCTTACAAGATACAGCTGCCAAATATGATCACCTTCAACACCTGGATTTCCAGAGCTAAGTTCAAAATGACAAATTGTCTTTGCACCATGGGGACAAACTTTTCAGCAGGGCTTGTTGCAAGAGGACAAGGGGTAATGGTTATAAACTGACAGAGGGATGATTTAGATGATAAAGGAAAGATTTCCTATTTCAAAACCACAATGCCTTACAGGGCATCCTTTTGTATTTTTGTACTGGGATATGTACATCACTAAATGTCAATAAAAATATATCACAACTGTTAGGTATGAATGGAACACTTGACAAACAATCTATTTTACTCATGCACTTCTGCTCACAGGATCAAGCAASTTCTGTTTATATTAAAAGACAAAATACTTAGCAGGGCATCCTAACTTCACACTAGCTGAACCCCAAAAACTTTTTAATATAACATTTTCTTTTATCTTAGATTGTAGCCCAACTATAATTCATCTCTCTGCTTTCTCATAGCTTCTCCCCATGAAATCATGAAGACAAAGCAAAAGCTGTCTAATAAAACCAGACCCAATTCTCTCAAAGTAATCAAAATTTATTTGGAAATTGAACACCTCAGCACCTCATTTGTGCTCCACTGTCAGTCAGAAATTGGTATTTTTACTACACAGCTGATGCCTCACTCCATTGTTGTTTTACAGATCAAAGCCAACCCTGCTGTTTTGGTGTATTTTTTAGGCTGTATTTTTAAGAGTTGACAATATACAGCTGACAGTAAACATAGTAAATAGGTCCCTAAATGTGAGGCAAGGCATGACTGATTCAAGGCACCCAGTGTGAAGTCTCATATATTCAATCAGTACACTTCTTTATTAAAAATTACCTTATCTTTTCTCTTACATCTGTATTTAATCCCAAATCTTAGAATGCCATGGACTACTTAAGGCCTCTTAAAGAAGACTTTTGGTGCGTGACCATGTGGTGCCCATCCCTCAGTCCCCACAYCTCTCCACTGCCTCCTCAAAAATAGCTTATTCCCTGTTAGTTCTCCTAAGATCATACACAGAAGACTTGTGCCTTCACGAGSATCACTGCAAGAATGGGAATGGAGCAGAAAAAGGTAATAAAGTTTGGYCTCTCTCACCAAAAAGCCTTCATGYTTTGTTCTGTGAYGCCTCTTTGTGAAAACTTTTWCTAAAACTCATCCTGCTCCATMTATCTCCTAGGATTCATTTCAATCACAAAAGCAAGGCTAAATTGCCACTGAGAATTGCTACACAGTTGGCAAATGGGAACTTGACATTATTTGGGAAAAATGCAGCTGTGCAAGCACTCAAAACTTCTACAAATCGTTTCTGTTCCTTCCCTTTATCACACTTCTCCCACACTCCCACACAGTTTGTTATTCCTGCTGTTCCATGCAGTTTAACAACACCAAAATTATCTGGTTTTACAAGCAATGTCTGCTTTCCCACTTCCCTCAGACAGTGTTTTCTCACTGTAGTATTTCTTTATACAAAGAAAACCCTTTGCCAGATAAATCCTKCTCTCCCTCTGCTGCAAAGGCATCACCAGCCTTTTCCATAGGGGAAAAAAACCTCAGAACAAAAGCCCCCCCAAGCACAGAAAGGATTTTCCTTACTGCAGATTTAAACCTCACACTCCAAGATGTTGAACACAGTAAAGACTACAAGTCATACACCAAAAAGCAACTTAACATTCCTTGATTTATAAGGCATAATAAGTATTTGGCTTTTTAAAACATATGTTTCAACTGAAGCCATCAGGGATCCCAAGTTACTGTCTGTCACACAATAAAAGTCAACTTTCCACATACAGATTGCCTTATAGCCATTTCTCTCTAAAATTAGTGTTAAGAAATTAGAAGGGATCAGAAGACTTTCAGGAACATAAACAAAATAGGTAAAACACATAGCAGTGGAAATTCCATAATAAACAAAACCATGGCACTCTAGAAGCTCTATTTTCCTTCATGTAAAGACTTTGGACGTGGGTTTTTCTAGCTTTGATAAACTACAGAGTTTGACAGAGTTTTAAAATTTAAAGTAAATCAGAATTAACTAGAATTAAAAGGCCTTAAAATTACCAGCATTCTCTGACAGACAGATAGCAAACCTATTTAAAAAATAATCTATCACTTGTTTTAAGGAACAACGCAGTCAAATTAAATGTAAAATCCCCATAAACCTAATCTGTACCAAAGACTCCAAATCATTATGTTTTAGAGTAACCAATACTTAGATTGATCTGTTACTGTTCAAACCACAAAGTTCAGTGAATTTCTAGAAAATAATATTAGCATATATACTACTGAACAGCATAAACATCCCTTACCTCTAGGACCCACAAAAGCTTCTTTTACTCACTTGAAGCAAAGAAGACTCAAGAATTTCCATCAGGAAAAGAAAGAAAAAATGCATAACAAAACTGGCCCTAGGAAAGCYCTCAAAGAAGCTGCWTGACTGGTGCTACCAACCCCTCARAGCAGTACCAAAAAGAAAAGAACCYTTTCCAAACCTTATTTAAAGCAGCTTTAGGARGGAGTGTTAAGGAGCCCAAAGGCTCAACAGCTGGCTGGGCTTCCATGGATGTTGCTGGAAATTTCCTTCTCAAGCTGTTGTCTCTGTTTTGAGCGATTGCTAAAGGCATTTTCCTTATGTAGCTACTTCATTAAACTGCATTTTATTTGCAAGATTCAGAACTACCTTTGTTAATAAACTAGAGCTGCTAAAAAGCAGTGTGAGCCCAGACAGCAGGAGATGTAGGGGGAACAAAGATGAAGCATGACTAGAACAGGTGAAACACATACTGAGGATGTGATTTTTATAAATGTTAGGAGAATTCATTTTGCATATTTTCAAAGCACCACTGATGGAGAGATAATGTTCATCTGGTGTGTTTTCTACCATACAGCAAAATCTCCATCCAGCCCTSAATTTATTGTCTAATTGGAGTTGCTGGTCCAGTATTTGGTGAGATCAAATACTCCCTGCTGAGCACACCCCTGCCAGGTCAGTACAGAGGTACAAGACGTACCTTTCCTACTTTATTCCATTTGTAATAACTCAAAGTCTTCCTCCAKTCATTGTGTGCAAAAGGGCCTTTGGAAAGGTTACAATACCTRCCTTTCAGTGTGTCTTGATTGGTAATTCAGGTAAATCTACTTGATAGCACTAATTAAAATTTTAAAAGAGAATTTAGAATCTCATGAATATAGAATTTTAGGAATAATACTGTCCCTTGTGTAAACTTTACAGATGGTTAGAACTCACTGAAATCAGAGAGTGTGCTGAACAAATCTTCAGGCTGTTAATAATAAATGGCCATCTTACCTTCTCCCTGGCTTGGTTTTATCTGTGATTTAGCATAGCCTAAAACTACATTTTGCTATTAACAATTCCTATCAAGAGAAACACTCCTGCTTAACAAATCTTGCTTCATTTTTTTCCTACTCTACTATTTAGTCTGATAAAAGACATTTCTTGTCCTTACATAACTTGCCTCGCTCGTATCCTTAGGCTGTCAATTAAAACATAATTTCTATTTAAATAAGATCAGGAGGGTAAATTTGCTTAGCATAAGAAATCAGCCCAGATCAGCTTTACCGTTATTTATAATGACAGATAAGGCAGAGCTCCTCAAAATTAATACTGTCAAGAAAGAAGGGGTCATGTCTATCATGACTAATAGTGACTGTTAAGCAAGACCATTTAAAAAACTTTAATTGCTGAAGATTTACAGCCTGCTTCTGACACATATTTGCAGGTATGAAAAGCGTAAGAACCATTGAGAATCTATTAAGAATATCCTTTCTACTTTCAAGAGCTGCCTTTTGTAGTAAAGATCATTGGAGTGATAAGGAACTTGGAGTGAAATCTCTGTGCACAAGCACATCAGAATCCCAAGATGAATAAATAAGTGGTTTTCTGCTGCTGCTGTACARACAACTTCTCCAGAGATCCTTCAAAGCAAACTGGTCAGGTAAAAACTGGTCAGCATCACCTCTATSCCTGGGAAAGGGGTGGAACAAAGAACCCTGCAAAGCATTAAGGACAAAAAGGTGATTTAGAATTACAGAGTTTGGAYTGGAAGGGACCTTCCWGTYAGTCCCAAYCCTGCCATGGGCAGGGACAYCTTCCCTATCCCAGGGTGCTTCAAGTCCTGTCCAACCTGACCTTGGACATTTCCAGGGATGGGGCAGCCACAGCTTCTCTGAGCAACCTGTGCCAGGGCCTCACCAGCCTCACCAGGAAAAGTTTATTCCCAACACTTGATGCAGCCCAGGATACYGTTGTCTCTCTGGATTGCAAGTGCCCATTGCTGGATCTTATTGAGCTTCTCATGCACCAGCACGCCCAAGTCTCTTCCAGGGTGCTCTCAGTTCATTCTCCATTGAATTTATGAAAGGGAGATGATGTCTGACAAATCTGACAGCCTTCCATGATATCAGTAGTATGATGGATGAAGGAAGAGCAATTGAGATGATCTTCAGCACAGCAGGGCTTCTGACACTCGCTCCTGCAACATCYTCATTGACAAACTGATGAATTATAGCCTGGATGAGTGGCTTCTTTCAATCTAATTGGAAAACAACTTTGGGAGTCCTGCTGGAAAACAAGTTGGAAACACATCCTTGTGGCAAAGGAAGCCAGCAGCATCCCAGACTGCATCAGGAAAAGCACTGCCAGCAGGTGGAGGAGGTGATCCTTCCCTCTGCTCAGCACTGGTGAGGCTCAGGTGGAGTGCAGAGTCTACTTCTGGGTTTTCCAGTACGAGAGAGGCATGGACAAACTGGAGTTAGTCCATCAAAGGGACACAAAGATGATTAAGGGACTGGAGTTTCTGTTATTTGAGAGACTGAGAAGCCTGGGAGTGTTCATTCTGGAGAAGGTGGGAGAGAATTCTCATGTAGAAATACCTGACAGAGGCAGAGTAAAAATGAAAAGGACAGGTGGGTTCTTCTTGTGGTGTCCAGGGAAAGAACAAGAAGCAGTAGGCCCTAACTGAAATAGAGAATRTTCCATTTAAACATTAAACACCTCAAATTTGACTGTGAGGGTGGTAAAACACTGGAATGGATTTCCCAGRGAGGTTGTGGGATCTCCATAYTCAGAAATATTCAAAACCCAACTGGACACAGTCCTGGACAAGCTGCTTTAGCTGACCCTACTTTGTGGGTTGGATTAGAGRATCTCCAGAGGTGCCTTCCAACCACAACAAGGATCCCATGAATCCTGCTCTTTCCACTGCAGAGGACACATAGAGAAACCATTTCCAACACAACTCCCCCTGTCCAAASTCTGCCTACATTTGGAATGCTTCCCCTCAGTGACGTGCAGCACTACTGCTGAATCCTCTGATCTTTAAACTTTTCTGGTTAATTTAGTTTTCAATCTCTCTCAATTCAGCACACATTGTATAGCTTAAGACATCTCTAAATCAAACATTTTCTAAGAATGAAAGTAGTACTGAAGACGCTTCCTACACTTTTTAGATGCAGGAAATAGCCTTCTTCCCCAGCGAGAATGCATTTATTTATAATGCAGCTGTAAAGCATTTATTCCATGTTTGTTTTGAAAACATTCTCAAGTAGAAAAGCTAGACTAATCTTGGGAATAACCACTGACATTTTTTCTAACTTAAAACGTAATTCTCAACAAGTATTGAACATTTCTGTCCTGAAATTTGGAGTGTATGAAGACAAGAGGTGATATAAAGATACTTCTTTATTTTTAAGTGCACCAGACAACTGAGTAAGTGTTATAGTTGGCCTTATTTGGATAGATTACGGAAGTAGTTTAGATTATGATCTATTTAGATCATAGATCATTAGATTTAGATTATAGATCATTAGAAGTAATTTAGATTATGATCCATAGATTATGAATCTATGTTGGATTATTTGCCTAATACAATGATGGTGATGACAAAGGGTGGAGAATAAGAAAGATTAGACCAGAATGCATTAAATTCCTGGATGATAACTTGGTACAGTATCAGACTGTCTCAATCACTAGCAGAAATCTTATTGGTGAGGATTGGCAGGGATAATATATTCCAGACACTATACCATCTGGAATCCGATCAAATGAAGGGAATAAAAGAGTATTTACTTCATCACACGACAATATTCAAGTCCAAAGGTATACTGAAAATTACTGCGGCCTCTTTCCCCACCCCTTCTCTTTTTATTTCRCCTGTCACTGTTAATTGCAATTTTACAGTGCCTGCATTTTCTTCCTTACACGGGAATCAAACAACCACAACATTCTGAAAGCCATCAGGYGTTACCAAATAGCTGCAGATAATGATGTTGTTCTTCAGCATTTAACAGCTTCTAATTTACAACAGCCAGCTATAAAGTTACAGCAGGAGGAACTTCTCCAGCCATCCAGATCCTTAGCTCTGATCTAACRCCAGGCCTGCCAAGTCTGTGTGTGATTAGCTACCAGTGTGAAATAACTCTTTGGAGGCGCTTAAAATTATCTCACTTATCTGGTCATGGGATCCACTGCTATATCATGTCTGTGTGGAAACGTGCTGCAGTCCTGTGTGCCAAAATACACATTTGAAACAACCTCATGTCAAAATTGCACTTATTGCTACTTATTACATTCACTGGGTATAATATTCAACCTGTCCCATGAGGCACTTGATAGAGCAAATTACATGTATTGATTGCAATGGATGTGTATCATGTTTCCTGAAATAATATTAATATCCTCAGCTCTCCCCTGTTAGCCAGGGATACAACATTGACAAGAACATTATCAAGAGTCAATCACTTTGATTRCAAAGCCAATGGAAAGTATAACCATAGAGACAGACCTATAGTTAAATATTGTATTTTTCATAACCCTGAGCAGTCAGGAAGTTGCCAGGAAGCCAAATGATGTATTTGTCTCTAACTAAGAGTGCTGTAAAGTGGATGCC
>NW_026624497.1:0-2268 GCF_030028575.1 Malurus melanocephalus
AATTTTGGGGTCAGACCAGAGAGGTCAAAGTGGACTTTGGGCAAAAAACTTGGATTTTCGGATAAGGGAAAAAAAATTGGATTTTTGGGTAAGAAAATGAGATTTTTTTGGGCAATAAAGGGGATTTTTGGGTAATAAAATTGGATTTTTTGGGGCACTAAAGGGGATTTCCGGAATTTTGAGTGTATTTTTGGGGCACTAAAGGGGGTTTTGGGGGTTTTTTTGGGGTTTTTGGGCTCTCACCGTGGCTCCCCGGCGCTGCCCCCGCTCCTTTTCTCTCCTCCGGCTCCGACTTCGCTGCGGGGATGGGAAAGGACGGCGGAGGCATCAACTGCCTGCAAGAAAATAAACAAATATAAAATTTAATTAAATTAAAAATAAAATAATAAATAAAAAAGAAAAAAATTTAAAAAGAAGAAAAAAAAAACAAAAAACCCACAACAAAATACAGTAAAATACAAAGACGGCAGAGGCATCAACTGCCTGCAGAAAGAAAATAAAGAAAATTAAATAAAAAATAAGATTTCAAACTCACGGGAAAAAAAACACAAAACGGTTTTGATCAATAATTTCTGGAATTATTCGAATTCCATTTATTTTGGAATTATTTTGGAATTTCTCACATGTCCCTCTCGCGCTCCTTCCCCGAGGAACTCGCTGCCTTGGTGGCGGCTCCGGGGTTTGCAATAAAACCCTCAGAAAAATCCCAATAAAACCCCAAAAAAATCTCAAATAAAATCCCCAAAAAAGTCCCAATAAACCTCAAAAAAATCCCAATAAAACAAAAAAAAAATCCCAATAAAATCCCCAAAAAATTGCATTAAACGCCCCCAAAAAAAATCTCAATAAACCTCCAAAAAAATCTCAATAAAACCCCTAAAGAATTTCAATAAAAGCCAAAAAAAATGCAATAAACCTCCAGAAAATGCCAATAAACCTCAAAAAAATCCCAATAAAATACTCAAAGAATCACAAAAAATGCCCCAAAAAATCCCAATAAAATACTCAAAAAATCACAAAAAATTCCCCATAAAATCCCAATACAAGCAAAAAAAAACCCCAAAACCATAATTTTTTGGTAAATAATGAATTTTTTTTGTTCTCACCTGTCCCTCTCGCGCTCCTTCCCCGAGGAACTCGCTGCCTTGGCGGCGGCTCCGGGCGCGTCGGCGGCGCTGGAGAAGCCTGTACCTAAATTAGTCATATCAATGGGTCCATGCTATGAGCAGAAAAACACACGGCGTTAGCGACAAAACCACCGAGAGCCCAACTCCAGAACCTTTAATCACCAAAAAAATCATTTTTTTCCTGGAAATATCAACGGCAGAGCGGTTAAAAATTCGTTTTCCCTAAAAAAATTGAAGGTAGAAAGGTCAAAAATCATTTTTTTCCCTAAAAATATCAATGGTAGAGTGGTTAAAAATCAATTTTTTCCTGAAATAATCAATGGTAGAGCGGTTAAAAATCCATTTTTCCCAAAAAATATCAATGCTAGAACGGTAAAAAAAAATCAATTTTTTCCTGAAAATATTGAGAGCAGAACGGTAAAAAATCAATTTCCCCCTGAAATTAACAAAGGCGAAGCGGTGAAAAATCCATTTTTTCCTAAAAGTATCAATGGTGGAATGGTAAAAAATTAATTTTTTCGTAAAAATCTTGAGGGTGAAAGGGTCAAAATTGAATTTTTTTCCTAAAATCATCAATGGGTCCGTGCTATGAGCAGAAAAACACACGGCGTGAGCGACACAACACCCACAGCCTAATCCAGAACCTTTAATCACCAAAAATTCCAATTTCTCCTGAAATTATTGAAGGCAGAGCGGTTAAAATTCATTTTTTCCTGAAATTATCGAGGTTAGAATGGTAAAAAAATCAATTTTTCTAATAAACCCTAAAAAAAAGGCAAGAAATCGCTAAAAATATACGAAAAAATCCGAAAAAATCCTAAAAAAATCGTAATAAATCCTAAAAAAATCCTTAAAAAAACCTCCAATAAACCCCTAAAAAACTCCTCTAACAAACCCCAATAAAACCCCCCAAAAACCCCAAAATAACCCCAAAAAGAAGTCTTTTCCACCTGGTATCCGAGCAGGCCGGCGCTGTCGTCGGGCAGTTCCTCGGTGAAGCGGCGCTTGGGGGGCGGAGGAGGGGCGGCGCTCCCAGTCTGGACACTGGGCTTAACTGGGGCAGCCACCAGGGCCGGGCTCAGGGGGCTCTAGGGGAGAGAAAGAATCAGGAAAAAAAATCACAAAAAAAATCACAAAAAAA
>NW_026624497.1:3504-5263 GCF_030028575.1 Malurus melanocephalus
GCCCCACCCCCACCCCGGGCACCCCGAATGGGGGAGGGGCGGGCTGGGCACAGGGCGGGGGCAGGGCCGGGTACCCCCCCTGGAACCCCGCGGGGTACGGGAACGGCTGCGGGGGCACGGGGGGCAGCGCCGGGGCTGAGAAACCTGCGGGGAATGGAGAAAATACAGAAAAAATGGGGTCAGGAGAGAAAATTCACCTCAAAATTCAAAAAAAATCCCGGTTTGGTAACTAAAATCGAGGTTAAAATAAAAAAAATCCAGTTTAGTAATCAAAATCCAGGTTAAAATAAAAAAAAATAACAGTTTCATAATGAATTTCCAGTTTGAAATCAAAGACATCCCAGTTTGGTAATGAATTTCCAGGTTAAAATGAAAAAAAATCCCAGTTTTGTAACGAATTTCCAGGTGGAAATGATAAAACTCCCAGTTTGGTGACTAAAATCCGGTTTAAAACCCAAATTTCCAGTTTGAAATCAAAAAAATCCCGGTTTGGTAATGAATTAACACGTTAAAGTGAAAAAAAATCCCGGTTTGGTAATGAATTTCCAGGCGAAAATGAAAAAAAATCTCAGTTTGGTAACTAAAATCCGGTTTAAAACCCAAATTTCCAGTTTGAAATCAAAAAAATCCCGGTTTGGTAACGAATTTCGAGGTTAAAATTAAAATAAATCCCAGTTTGGTAATGAATTAACACATTAAAATGAAAAAAAATAACGATTTGGTAACTAAACTCTGGTTCAAAACCCAAATTTCCAGTTTGAAATCAAAAAAATCCCAGTTTGATAACTAAAATCCAGGTTAAAACAAAAAAAAATCCCAATTTAGCATCGAATTTCCAGTTTAAAACCAAAATTTTCAGTTTAGAAGAAAAGAAATTCCCAGTCTAACGTGAAATTTCCGCATTAAAATAAGAGAAATTTCCAGTTTAAAAGAAGAGAATTTCCAGTTTAAAGTAAGAAATTCCCAGTTTAAAATCCGAGATTTAGGGCTGAGTTTGTGCCAGTCCTGTATTCCCATCTTCCGTCAGCTTTTGAGCCCAAAAGGTGCCTGCACCTTTAAACCCGACCTGGGAAAAGGGGCGGTTTAAAACCCGGGACTGCCACACAGCCCTGAGCTTTGGGAGCTCAGCTCAAGGATTTCTGACCTCAGCTTTTGAGTTCAGCTCAGGGGAGCTCAGCTCAGCTCAGCTTTTGGAGCTCAGCTCAGGGGTTTTGGAGTTCAGCTCAGGGGAGCTCAGCTCATGGGTTTTGGAGCTCAGCTCAGGCCTTTCTGAGCTCAGCTCAGGGGCTTTTGGACCTCTGCTCAGGGACTTTGGGAGCTCAACTCAGGTTTTGAAGCTCAGCTTGGCTTTTGGAGCTCAGCTCGACTTTTGGAGATCAGCTTTTGGATTTTTGGAGTTCAACTTTTGGAGCTCAGCTCGCGGATTTCTGAGCTCAGCTCAGCTTTTGAGTTCAGCTCAGGGGAGCTCAGTTCGGCTTTTGGAGCTGAGCTCAGGGGCTTTTGGAGCTCAGCTCGGGGGTTTTAAGCTCAGCTTTTGGAGCTCAGATCRGCTTTTGGAGCTCRGCTCGGGGGCTTTTGGAGCACAGCTTGGGCAAGCTTGGCTCAGCTTTTGGAGCTCAGCTCAGCTTTTGGAGCTCCGTTCGTGGATCTTGGAGCTCAGCTCGGATTTTGGAGCTCAGCTTGAGGGTTTTGAGCTCAGCTCAGGGGCTTTTGCAGCTCAGCTTGTTGGCTTTCAGAGCTCAGCTTAGGGAAGCTCAGC
>NW_026624497.1:9403-11250 GCF_030028575.1 Malurus melanocephalus
TAGAAAAAAAATATGAAAAAATATTTAAAATTATTCAAAAATACTAAAAATATTCCAAAATAATAAAAAAATTATTAGAAATATTTAAAAAATAATACAAAAATATACTCAATTCAAGCTGAACCAGGCTCAAAAACCACATTAAATCAATGAAAAATTCAGAATTTACCCTACCAATCAATGAAATAATTGACTTAATAATAAAATAATAATTAATAAATAAATTAATATTTTTTTTTTTAGATTTTCCATACCTGCTATAGCTGTAGATGGGCTCGAAGGCCTCCCTGCCCGAGGCGGGTTCAATGCACCCCAAACCCTTTGGGGTTCTCTCACTCAACTTTTTATCAATTTTAATCAATTTTTATCCATTTTTATCAATTTTTATGAATTTTTATCCACTTTAATCCATTTTTATCACTTAATTCCAACCCAATCAGGCACAAACACCGATTTAATTTGGATTAAATCACTCAAAATTCAGAATTTACCCTACTGATCAATGAAATAATTGATTAAATAATCAAATAATAAGTAATAAATTAATAAACTGATAATAAAAATGATTTTTTTTAAGTTTTTCCACACCTGCTGTAGCTGTAGATGGGCTGGAAGGTCTCCCTGCCCGAGGCGGGTTCGATGCACCCCAAACCCTTTGGGATTCTCTCACTCAAACCCATCCCCACATTTTTATCAACTTTAATCATTTTTTATCAATTTTAATCAATTCTTATCCACTTTGATCCATTTTTATCACTTAATTTAAGCCCAACCAGGCTCAAAAACTGATTTAATTTGGATTAATTTGGAATAAATCACTCAAAATTCAGAATTACCCTACCGATTACCGATGTAATGAATTGAATAATCAAATAATAATAAATAAGTTAATAAATAATTATTTTTTTTTAATTTCCCATACCTGATGTAGATGTACATGGGCTCGAAGGCCTCCCTGCCCGAGGCAGGCTCGATGCACCCCAAACCCTTCTCTCACTCAACCCCATCCCCACATTTTGGAGATTTTTTACCCATTTTTACCAATTTTTATCAATTTTTATCCATTTTTTATCAATTTTTATGAATTTTTATCCACTTTTATCACTTAATTTAAGCGCAACCAGGCTCAAAAACTGATTTAATTTGGATTTAATTTGGAATAAATCACTGAAAATTCAGAATTTACCCTACTGATTACAGAAATAATTAATAAAATAATCAAATAATAACTAATAAATTAATAAACTGATAATAAAAATGATTTTTTTTTCACTTTTCCATACCTGATGTAGATGTACATGGGCTCGAAGGCCTCCCTGCCCGAGGCAGGTTCAATGCACCCCAAACCCTTCTGGGATTCTCTCACTCAACCCCATCCCCTAATTTTAATCCATTTTTATCAATTTTCATCAATTATTATCAATTTTAATCAATTTTAATCACTGAACTGAAATCAAACCAGGCTCAAAAACCGGTTAAACTTGGATTAATTTGGAATAAATCACTGAAAACTCAGATTTTACCCTACCGATTACAGAAATAACTAATCAAATAATCAAATAATAATTAATAAATTAATAAATAATTAATTTTTTAAATTTCCATACCTGATGTAGATGTACATGGGCTCGAAGGCCTCCCTGCCCGAGGCAGGTTCAATACACCCCGATCCTTTTCCTCTCAGGAACACTTTGGCCCCGGTCTCCAGCTGGATGTGCTGCAGGAAGGAACAGCCCGGCCCCTCCACCTTCTCCTTCACCTGGAACGCGGGGACGGCGTGTTCTAAACCCACAAACAGCTTATCCTGGACATAATGGAGCTGGAAATAGGAAAAAAATGGATTATTG
>NW_026624497.1:11342-13935 GCF_030028575.1 Malurus melanocephalus
GGGAAAAAATCCCGTTATTTTGGGTTAAAACCCAGCAAAATCCTATTATTGCAACTGGAAATGGACAAAAATCCCATTATTTCATGTGGAACACGGGGACTGCGTGCTCCAGACCCACAAACAGCTTATCCTGGACATAGTGGAGCTGAAAATGGGAAAAAATTGGATTGTTTTGGGGTAAAATGGGAAAAAATCCCATTATTCCATCTCAAAATGGAGAAAAATCCCATTATTTTGGGTTAAAAATCAGCAAAATCCCATTATTGCACATGGAACGCGGGCACGGCGTGTTCCAGACCCACAAAGAGTTTATCCTGCATGTAGTGGAGCTGGAAATGGGAAAAAATACAATTATTGGAGCTGGAAATGGGAAAAAATCCAGTTATTTTGGATTAAAACCCAGCAAAATCCTATTATTGCAGCTGGAAATGGACAAAAATCCTGTTGTTTCATGTGGAACACGGGGACCGCGTGCTCCAGACCCACAAAGAGTTTATCCTGCACGTAGTGGAGCTGGAAATGGGAAAAAATTGGGTTATTGTATCTCAAAATGGGAAAAAATCCCGTTATTTTATCTTATAATGGACAAAAATCCTGTTATTTCATGTGGAATGCGGGGACGGCGTGTTCCAAACCCACAAAGAGTTTATCCTGCACGTAGTGCAGCTGGAAATGGGAAAAAATTAAATTAGTGTATCTGAAAATCATAAAAAATCCTGTTATTTTATCTTAAAATGGACAAAAATCCCCATTATTGCACACAGAACGCGGGTACCGCGTGCTCCAAACCCACAAACAGCTTATCCTGGACATAGTGGAGCTGAAAATGGGAAAAAATTGGATTGTTTTGGGGTAAAATGGGAAAAAATCGCGTTATTCCATCTCAAAATGGAGAAAAATCCCATTATTTTGGGTTAAAAATCAGCAAAATCCCGTTATTTCATGTGGAACGAGGGCACCGCGTGTTCTAAACCCACAAACAGCTTATCCTGCACATAGTGGAGCTAAAAATGGGAAAAAACACAATTATTGCATCTGAAAATCAAAAAAAATCCCATTATTTTATCTTATAACGGACAAAAATCCCGTTATTTCATGTGGAACGCGGAGACGGCGTGCTCCAAACCCACAAACAGCTTATCCTGGACGTAGTGCAGCTGGAAATGGGAAAAAATGGGTTATTGTGGGTGGAAATGGAAAAAAAACCCCATTATTTTATCTGAAAATCAGAAAAAATCCCATTATTGCATCGGAAAATCAAAAAAAATCCCGTTATTTCGGGTTAAAAGTCAGCAAAATGTCATTATTTCACACGGAATGAGGGCACCGCGTGCTCCAGACCCACGAAGAGTTTATCCTGGACATAGTGCAGCTGGAAAACCCCTAATTCATGATAATTCCAATTTGAATTCCCACCTACCCCTGACTGGAACTGTCCTTTCTGCCCAGTGTTTTGGGGTGCAGTCCCCACGTTTGCAGGTTGATGGTACACGGTGACCGTGGCCCCGTTGAAGGTGGGGCTGGAGCCCGTGGCCGCTTTCACCACCCCGTTGGTGATGATTTCCTTGATTCTGTTCACTGCTCCTGAACAATAAAAAAAATTAAAATTTTAGGGTTAAAAATTATCCTATAACTATCCTAAAGAAGTGCTAAAAAAATCCCAAAAAACATCGCAAAAACCATCCCAAAAAAGTGCCAAAAAATCCCAAAAACCATTTCAAAAAATGCAAAAAAAAAACCCCAAAACCATCCCAAAAACCATTTCAAAACATCCCATGAACCATCTCAAAAACCAACCCAAAATCATCCCAAAAGAGTCCCAAAAAAATCCCAAAAAACCATTTCAAAACCATCCCAAAACCATCCCCAAAAATCACGCAAAAAAAGTCCCCAAAAATCCCAAAAAAATCCCAAAACCATCCCAAAAACCATTCAAAAAAATCCCCAAATCATCCCAAAACCATCCCAAAAACCATTTCAAAAAATCCAAAAAAAATCCCCAAAACCATCCCCAAAAAGCATTCAAGAAAATCCCAAAACAATCCCAAAAAAATCCTAAAAACCATCCCAAAAACCATTTCAAAAAATCCCCCAAAAAATCCCCCAAAATCAAAAAAAATCCCCAAAAAAGGAGAGAAAAAAGGGAATTTTTGGCACTCACTGTCCACGAGCTCCCGGGTCTGACCCTGAACGTGAAGGTACAAAGGGCGATCTCTGGGAAAAAAAAAATAATAAAAGTTACGCCAATGAAAACTTTAATTTTTAAAATTACAAAAATAATAATAATTAAAATAATTTTTAAAAATAAATACAAACCCAGGGGCCACTTTGGCTTTYTCCTCTGCGGTCATGAACCTCCCCCGGGTGGAGACGGCGGCGCCGCTCAGGCGGCTGATCTGGAAAAAAATAATAAATCAAAATAAATTAAAATTAATTAAAATAAATTAATATAAAAATAACYCAAAATAAACARAAATAAAAYGCCATTYCCAGTTCAACACCCAATAAATTCCCAGTTTAAYCCCAAATTTCCATTTCCCACCCAATTTCAATTTCAATTTCCACCCAATTTCCATTTCCCCCCAATTGTGAC
>NW_026624497.1:14549-19918 GCF_030028575.1 Malurus melanocephalus
TTTTTCCCATTTTTCCCATTTTTCCCCATTTTCACCTCATCCTGGGTCTGCCCCCGGGTCAGGAGGTTCCATTTTTCCCATTTTTCCCGAATTTTCCCATTTTTCCACCTCATCCTGGGTCTGTCCCCGGGTCAGGAGGTTCCATTTTTTTCCCATTTTTCCCATTTTTTTCCCATTTTTCCCATTTTTCCCCATTTTTCCCAGTTTTTCACCTCATCCTGTGTTTGCCCCCGGGTCAGGAGGTTCCATTTTTCCCTGAATTTTCCCATTTTTTCCCATTTTTTCCAATTTTTTCACCTCATCCTGTGTTTGTCCCCGGGTCAGGAGGTTTCTGCAGCTCAAGGGGACGTCGTTGATCTCCACCTCGGCCACCACCAGATCATCTTTGCTCTTCCCGGGCACGGAGCCTTTGCCCACTGCCTGCAGCTGCAATTAATGACAATTAATTAAATATTAATAGAAATTAATAAAAAATTAATAGAGATTAATAGGAATTAATAAAGATTAATAAGGATTAATAAGGATTAATAGGGGCTAATAAAAGATTAATAGAGATTAATAAGGACTAATAAAGATTAATAAAAGATTAATAAAAGATTAATAGAGATTAATAAGAATTAATATTAATAAAGATTAGTAGAAATTAATAAGGATTAATAAAAGATTAATAAATGATTAGTAGAGATTAATAGAGATTATTAGACTAAGATTAATAAGGATTAATAAGGTTAATAAAAGATTAATAGAAATTAATATGGATTAATAGATATTAATAAGGATTAATAGGGATTAATAAAAAATTAATAGATATTAATAGGATTGTTTAAAAAATTAATAGAGATTAATACAGATTAATAAAAGATTAATAGAGATTAATAAGAAGTAACAGCAGTCAATAATAGAGACCAATAAGAATTAATAGAAATAAGTAGGGGGTAATAAGAAATTAATAGCTATTAATAGGGATCAATAGGAATTAATAAAAGATTAACAGAGATTAATAAGGATTAATAGGGGTTAATAGGTATTAATAAAACATTAATAATTTCCAGTTCAAACCCCAATAAATTTCCAGTTTAACACCGAAATTCCAGTTTAAGTCCAAATAAATTTCCAGTTCAATCCCAAATAAACTTTAACACCCAATTTCCAGTTTAAGCCCAAACTTCCAGCTCAAAACCCAACAGATTTCCAGTTTAACCACAAATTTCCAGTTTAAAACCCAAATAAACTTTCAGTTTAAGACCGAATTTCCAGTTTAAAACCCAATAAATTTCCAGTTTAACACCAAATAAATTCCCAGTTTAAGCCTAAATTCCCAGTTCAAAACCCAAATAAATTCCCAGTTCAAAATACAATAAATTCCCAGTTTAACACCGAATTAATTCCCAGTTTAACTCCAAATTTCCAGTTTAAGTCCAAATAAATTTCCAGTTCAATCCCAAATAAATTTTCAGTTTAAGACCGAATTTCCAGATTAAAATTTTCAATTTAAAACCAAGTTCCCAGTTCAAAATTACCAATTTAACCCCAAATTTCCAGTTTAGGCCCAAATTTCCAGTTTAACACGCAATAAATTTCCACATTAACCCCAAATTTCCCTTTAAAGCCCAAATTCCCAGTTTAACATGCAATAAATTTCCACTTTAAGCCCAAATTTCCCTTCTAAACCCAAATTTCCACTTCAAAACCCAATAAATTTTCAGTTTAACCCCACATTCCCAGTTCAAAATTACCAATTTAATCCAAATTTCCAGTTTAACACCAAATAAATTTCCAGTTCAACACCAAATTCCCAGTTCAACACTGAATTAATTCCCAGTTTAACCCCAACAAATCCCCAGTTTAAGCCCACGTTTAACCACTTGCACCCTTTCCCATCATTTCAAACATTGGAATATTGAACATTTCAAATATTCTGCAAAAAACCTTTTGAGCTCTTCAAAAAATGCAATAACAAAAATAATAAAAACGTAATAATAATAATAAAATACATGAATTAACATATACTAATAATAATACACTAATAAAAACAAAATGATAAAAACAGAATAAAAATATTGTAATAAAAATATAAAAAAAAATTAAAATACAATAAAAATATAATAATGAAAATACAACACTAAAAATACAATAAGAATATGATGTAAATATAACAATAATGAAAATATAATAATAAAGACTAATAATAAAAAGTAATAATAATGATAATAGATATAATTTCTATAAAATGATAATTTTTAGCCAGATTTTCGGTACTTTCTAGGTGGTTTTATGTGGGGCTCACCTTGTCGCTGTTGCCGGGCGCGGGTTTCAGTTTCCCCTTTGCCATCAGCATCGCGTTGATTTTGGCCGCCACCGCCGCGGCCGCGTCCAGCGCTCCTGAGGGGGCGGCGGCGCTGCCGGAGCCGCGCGGGCCGGGGGAGCCATCGGGGAACGGCCCCGGCAGCAGCAGCGCCCCCGCGGGGCCCGGCTGGTCCCATTTGCTGCGGCGCCTGCAAGAGAACGGAACGTGAGCGCTCTGAGAGCACCGGCCGTGGCGGAACCGCCGCTGTCCCGCCGCTCACCCGCCCGCGGTGCCCGAGTCCCGCGGAGCTCCGCCGCCCGCCGACATGGCCGCCAGCGCTCCCGCCGCCACTTCCGGCTGCCCGCCCGCCGCGCCACGCCGCTTCCGGGGTTGCCATGGAGATGGGATGGGAACTTCCGGATGCTGCCATAGAGACGGCGGCGCTCTTTCCGGTCACAGCCATAGAGACGGGATGGGCACTTCCGGTCACGGCCATAGAGACGGGACAGGCACTTCCGGCTGCTGTCATAGACACGGAGCCGCTCCCTTTTGGCCACAACCATAGAGACGGGATGGGCACTTCCGCCTGCTGCCATAGAGACGGTGCCGCTCTTTCCCGTCACTGCCATAGAGACAGCGGCGCTCTTTCCGGTCACAGCCATAGAGACGATGGCGCTCTTTCCGACCGCTGCCATAGAGACGGGATGGGCACTTCCGGCTGCTGCCATAGAGATGGCGGCGCTCTTTCCGGTCACAGCCATAGAGACGGGATCGGCACTTCCGGATGCTGTCACAGAGACGGGATCGGCACTTCCGGCTGATGCCATAGAGACGGTGCCGTCCTTTCCGGTCACGGCCATAGAGACGACGGCGCTCTTTCCGGTCATGGCCATAGAGATGGGACGGCCTGTTCCGGTCACGGCCATAGCGACGGCGAGGCCACTTCCACCTGTTGCCATGGAAATGGAGCCGCTCCTTTCTGGCCACAACCATGGAGACGGCGAGGCCTCTTCTGCCCGTTGCCATAGAGACGGCGGCTCTCATTCCGGCCACGGCCATAGAAACGGTGAGGTCCGTTTCCGGTCATTGCCATAGAGACGGCAAAGCCCTTTCCGCTGTTGCTATGGCGACGGCGGGTCGCTTTCCGCCCGCTGCCATAGAGATGGTGCCGCTCTTTCCGCCTGTTGCCATGGAAATGGAGCCGCTCCCTTCTGGCCACAACCATAGAGACGGCGAGGCCTCTTCTGCCTGTTGCCATRGAGACAGTGCCGCTCTTTCCAGTCACGGCCATAGAGACGGTGCAGCACTTCCGGCCGCTGCCATAGAGACGGCACCGCCTTTTCCGCCCGTTGCTATGGAAATGGCCTCGCTCTTTCCGGCCACTGGCATAGAGACGGCGAGGCCATCCCCGCCCGTTGCCATGGAGACGATGCCGCTCTTTCCGGTCCCGGCCATAGAGACGGGACGGGCACTTCCGGCTCCTGCCACGGAGACGGTGCCGCTCTTTCCGGTCATGGCCATAGAGACGGGACGGGCACTTCCGGCTCCTGCCACGGAGACGGAGTCGCTCTTTCCGGCCATGGCCATAGAGACGGCGGCGCTCTTTCCGCCTGTTGCCATGGAAATGGAGCCGCTCCCTTCTAGCCACAACCATAGAGACGGCGAGGCCTCTTCTGCCTGTTACCATGGAGACGGCGCCGCTCTTTCCGGTCACGGCCATAGAGACGGGATGGGCACTTCCGGCTGCTGCCATAGAGACGGCGGCGCTTGTTCCGGTCACTGCTATACAGACGGTGCCGCTCTTTCCGGCCACGACCATAGAGACGGGATGGGCACTTCCGGCCACGGCCATAGAGACGGTGCCGCTCTTTCCGGTCACGGCCATAGAGACGGCGGCGCTCTTTCCGGCTGCTGCCATAGAGACGGCGAGGTCCCTTCCGCCCCCTCCATCCCCTCAGTCCCCTCATTCCCCATTTCCGGTTCCGGTGTTTTCGCGCGCTCCGGTTCCGGTTCCGGTTCCGCTCTCCCCTCAGCCCCGCCATGGCGCTGGCGCTGAAGGCGCTCCCGTGCAAAAAGCGCCGAGCGGCGGCTCCGCTCAGCCCCCGGCACCGCGGGGAGGACGCGGAACTGCCCGGGGGCTCCGCCGATGGCACCGCCAGGACCGCGGGGAGAGGCTCCGGGGATGCTTCACCGAAAAGCGGCAGGAAAACARCGGGGAGAGCGGGCTCGGGATCCGGGCTGGAGATCCCCGCGGGGCCCGGCAGCCCGGCCGAGGTGGAAGGTACGGGAACGGGAGGCGGATTTGGCATGTGGCATTTTCTGGTGGTGTTTTTATAGAGTTTATTTTTTGGTGTTTGCTTTGAGGTGATTATTTTGAGGTGTTTGTTCCTGCCCAGGAAAGGCTGAGAGGGGCCCTCAGTCCTGGGTGGCTCTGGGTGCTGGGAGAGCTCCTGTGAAACCATCCCGAAAACATCCCAAAGTTGTCCCAAAAACATCCCAAAACCATCCCAAAAACATCCCAAAATTGTCCCAAAAGCATTTCAAAAACTACCCTGAAAACATCCCAAAAACTACCCCAAAAACATCTCAAAAACATCCCAAAATTGTCCGAAAAACATCTCAAAACATACAAGGAACTATCCTGAAACTGTCCCAAAAACTGTCTCAAAAATGATCCCAAAACTGTCTCAAAAACCGTTCCAAAACCATCCCAAAGCCATTCCAATACTATCCCTGAAACCATTCCAAAACCATTCAAAAACAATCCCAAATCATCTCAAAACCATCCCAAAAGCATCCCCAGAACCATCCCCAAAAGCTGTCCCAAAAATGATCCCAAAACCATCCCAAAACCAACTCCGAAACCATTCAAAAACCATCCCAAAACCAACTTCGAAACCATTCAAAAACCATCCCAAAATTATCTCAAAACCATCCCAAAACCAACTCCGAAACCATTCAAAAACCATCCCAAAATCATCTCAAAACCATCTCAAAACCGTCGCCAAAAACTGTCCCAAAAATGATCCCAAAACTGTCTCAAAAACCGTTCCAAAACCATCCCCAAAAAATATCCCAAAAC
>NW_026624497.1:20818-22960 GCF_030028575.1 Malurus melanocephalus
ACCATCCCAAAACGATCCCCAAGCTGTCCCAAAATGATCCCAAAACTGTCTCAAAAACCATTCCAAAACCACTCCCAAAAAATAGCTCAAAACCATCCCAAAACCATTCAAAAACAATCCCAAACCATCTCAAAACCATCGCCAAAAACTGTCACAAAATGATCCCAAAACTGTCTCAAAAACCGTTCCAAAACCATCCCAAAACCATCCCCAAAAAATATCCCAAAACCAACTCCAAAACCGTTCCAAAACAATCCCAAAATCATCCCAAAACCATCTCAAAAACCATCCCAAAATCATCCCAAAACATTTCCAAAACCATTCAAAAACAATCCCAAATTATTTCAAAACCATTTCAAAACGATCCCCAAAAGGTGTCCCAAAAATGATCCCAAAACTGCCTCAAAAACCGTTCCAAAATAATCCCAAAACCATCCCAGAAACCATTCCAAAACCATTCAAAAACAATCCCAAAATCATCTCAAAAACATTTCCAAAACTATTCAAAAACAATCCCAAATCATCTCAAAACCATCCCAAAACAACCCTAAAAACTGTCCCAAAATGATCCCAAAACTGTCTCAAAAACCATTCCAAAACCATCCCCAAAAAATATCTCAAAACCATCCCAAAACCATTCAAAACTAATCCCAAACCATCTCAAAACCATCGCCAAAAACTGTCACAAAATGATCCCACAACTGTCTCAAAAACCGTTCCAAAAACCATCCCAAAACCATCCCCAAAAAATAACCCAAAACCATCCCAAAACCAACTCCAAAACCGTTCCAAAACAATCCCAAAATCATCTCAAAACCATCTCAAAACCATCGCCAAAAACTGTCCCAAAAATGATCCCAAAACTGTCTCAAAAACCATCCCAGAAACCATCTCAAAACCAACCCAAAATATCCCAAAACCATTCAAAAACAATCCCAAACCATCTCAAAACCATCCCCAAAAACTGTCCCAAAATGATCCCAAAACTGTCTCAAAAACCATTCCAAAACCATCCCCCAAACCATCCCCAAAAACCATCCCAAAACCAACTCCAAAACCGTTCCAAAACAATCCCAAAATCATCTCAAAACCATCGCCAAAAACTGTCCCAAAAATGATCCCAAAACTGTCTCAAAAACCATTCCAAAACCATCTCCAAAACCACCTCAAAACCATCCCAAAATATCCCAAAACCATCTCAAAACCAAGGGGAAGGTTCCGGAAGGGGGCGGGGCCTGCGCTGTCCAATGGGACGAGAGCCTGGACCGGACCCTGGAGGGCGGAGCAGGAAGGGGCGGGGCTGAGACTGGGAATTGGAGGCAGAATTTTCCAGAATGTCACAAAACTTTCCAAAATTTCAGAACTTTAAATTTCTGATCATAAAACCCCAATTTTTGTGTCAATTTCTTCAATTTTTTCGCCATAAAACCCCCATTTTTTTGTGGATTTTTTTCCATTTTTTCACCCCATTTTTTAATCCATTTCTTCAATTTTTTCACCATAAAACCCCAGTTTTTTTGTCAATTTTTGTTTCAATTTTTGTGTCAACTTTTTCCATTTTTGGCCAT
Source organism: Malurus melanocephalus (assembly GCF_030028575.1). Lineage (NCBI taxonomy): Eukaryota > Metazoa > Chordata > Aves > Passeriformes > Maluridae > Malurus > Malurus melanocephalus. The sequence goes on from NW_026624497.1 coordinate 22,387, forward strand.
AAAACGCCCATTTTTTTATCAATTTTTTCATTTTTTTCACCATAAAACCCCATTTTTGTGTCAATTTCTTTGAGTTTTTCACCTTAAAACCCCCATTTTTTATCTTTTTTTCACCATAATCCCCCCATTTTTTTATCAATTTCTTCCATTTTTTCACCATAAACCCCCAATTTTTATGTCAATTTCTTCACCATAAAAACCCCATTTTTATGTCAACTTCTTCAATTTTTTTGTCATAAAACCCCATTTTTGTGTCAATTTTTGTGTCCATTTTTGTGTCCATTTTTTCAATTTTTCACCATAAAACCCCCATTTTTGTGTCAATTTCTTCCATTTTTTCACCGATTTTTTTGGTTTTTTTCAGAGGAAGAGGACAAAGAGGATTCAGAGCGGAGGAAGAGGAAGAGGAAGAGCAGGAGGAGGCGGGAGGGGAAGGTTCCGGAAGGGGGCGGGGCCTGCGCTGTCCAATGGGACGAGAGCCTGGACCGGACCCTGGAGGACGGAGCCAAACAGCACCGGCTGAGCGCGGTGAACGTCAGGAACATCCTGCACGTGAGAGAGGGGAAACGGGGGA
>NW_026624497.1:24456-25557 GCF_030028575.1 Malurus melanocephalus
TCCTGGGATTTTGAGCTGAAATCCTGGGATTTTGTGGTCAATTCCGGGGATTTTGGGGGTTTTGGGGTCAAATCCTGGGATTTTGGGGTGAAATCTTGGCATTTTGGGGTAAAACCTTGGGGTTTTGGGGTCAAATCTTGGGGTTTTGGGGTCAATTCCCAGGATTTTGGGATCAATTCCTGGGATTTTGCGGGAAAATATTGGGGTTTTGGGGTCAAATCTTGGGGGTTTAGGGGAAAATCTTGGGATTGTGGGGTGAAATCCTGGGATTTTGGCATCAATTCCTGGGATTTTGGGATTTTGCGGTCAAATCTTGGGATTTTGGGGTTAATTCCAGGGATTTGGGGGTTTTGGGGTCAAATCTTCGGATTTTGGGGTCAGATCATGGGGTTTTGAGGGAAAATTTTGGGGTTTTGGGGTCAATTCCCGGGATTTTGGGGGGTTTGGCATGAAATCTGGGGATTTTGGGGTTAAATCTTGGAGTTTTGGGGGAAAATATTGGGCTTTTGGGGTCAAATCTTGGGGTCAATTCCTGGGGTTTTGGGGTCAAATCCTGAGGGTTTCAGGTCAGATCTTGGGATTTTGGGGTCAATTCCCAGGATTTTGGGAGTTTTAGGAGTCAAATCCTGGGATTTTGGAGTCAAATCCTGGGGTTTTGGAGTGAAATCCTGGGATTTTGGGGTCAAATCTTGGGGTTTTGGGGTCAATTCCCAGGATTTTGGGATCAGTTCCTGGGATTTTGGGGATTTTAGGGTCAAGTCCTGCGATTTTCGGGTCAAATCACGGGATTTTGGGGTCAAATACTGGGATTTGGGGGTCAAATCTTGGGATTTTGGGGTAAATTCCCAAGATTTTGGGGGTTTTAGGGTCAAATCCCAGGATTTTGGGGTCATGACTTGGAATTTTGGGGGTTTTCGGGTCAAATCTTTAGATTTTGGGGGTTTTGGGTGAAATCTTGGGATTTTGGGGTTTTGGGGTCAATTCCCAGGATTTTGGGGTGAAGTCCTGCAATTTTAGGGTTTTGGGGTCAGATCTTGGGATTATGGGGTCAAATCGTGCGATTTTGGGGTCAATTCCTGGGATTTTGGAGGAAAATATTGG
>NW_026624497.1:26183-28016 GCF_030028575.1 Malurus melanocephalus
TTGGGATTTTGGGGTGAAATCCTGGGATTTTGGCATCAATTCCCAGGATTTTGGGATTTTGTGGTCAAATCTTAGGATTTTGGGGTGAATTCCCAGAATTTTTGGATCAAATCTTGGGGTTTTGGGGTCAATTCCTGGTATTTTGGGGTGAAATCCTGCGATTTTCGGGTTTTGGAGTCAGATCTTTGGGATTTTGGGGTTAATTCTTGGGATTTTTATTATTCCTTAATAAATATTCCAGCGTAAACACAAAATTAAACATTTCCCCATCAATTTTAAATTTCTTTTTAAATAAAAATTAATTTTTTTAATATTTTTTATTTTTTTAGGAGGTGATCACCAACGAGCACGTGGTGGCCATGATGAAAGCGGCCATCAGCGACACCGAGGAAATCCCTTTGTTTGTGAGGAAAAAAATTAATTTATTTTTATTTTTTTAGTGCCTTAATTAGAAGAAAAGAATAGAATTTATTAGTTTTTAATCAATTAATTTGTTTGTGATAAATTTGGAATGATTTTTTTGGGTGGGGAGAGAAGAAATGGGATTTGAAGTTGATAATGAGAAGAAAAAGATTTAAAAATATTTATTTTTAATTAATTAACTTATAATACTTTCTAATGAATTTCTAATAAATTTCTAATAAATTTATAATACATTTTTAGTAATTAGGGTTTTAATAATGATCATTAATTGCAGAGGGAAGAGGGGCTGGAGGGAAATTTGGGAAGTTTTTTGGGGTGATGAGTGAAGAAAATGGAAATTAAATGGAATTTAAATGGAATTTAAAGGGAATTTGAAGGGAATTTATTGGGAATTTAATGGGAATTTAAATTGGATTTAAAGGGAATTTAAGGGGAATTGAAAGGGAATTCACATATAATTAATAAAATATAATATAAATTAATACAATTAAAGGTGTTGATTAAAAATTGAAGAATTTTAGAAAGCAACAAATTTTTAAAAAAGAAAATTTTTATAGTGGGGAAAGCTCTGCAGTGAAGGAAACGCCTGAATTAATTAAATTATTATTAATGAAATTAATAATTCCAATTAGCTAATTCAATTCCTTAATTTGATTAATTAATTCAATTAATTAGATTCATTAAATTAATGAAATTAATTTATTTTTAACCCTTAGGAGCCCAAGATGACGCGTTCCAAACTGAAGGAGGTGGTGGAGAAAGGAGGGGTGAGTGACCATGGGATTGGGAATGGGAATTCTGAGAATTTGGGGAAAATTCTGGGAATTTGAGGAAAATTCTGGGGATTTTTGGGAACAATTTTGGGGATTTTGGGAGGTGTTCTGGGCATTTTGGGATTTTGGGGATTTGGGGAAAATTCTGGGGATTTTTTTTGAAATTTCTGGGAATTCTGGAGAAAATACCTGGGATTTTGGGAAAAAATTGGGGAATTTAAGGATTTTGGGAAAAATTCTAGGGATTTTGGGAAAATTTTGGGAATTTGGGGAACAATTTTGAGGATTTTGGGGAAAATTCTGGGGATTTTTGGGAAGAATTTTGGGGATTTTGGGGAGAATTCTGGGGTTTTGGGGATTTTGGGAAAAGTTCTGGGGATTTTGGGAAAAGTTCCGGGAATTTTAGGATTTTGGGAGTTGGAGAAAATTCTGGGAATTTTGGGGAAAATTCTGGGATTTGTGGAAAAAATTCTGGGATTTTGGGAAAATTCTGGGGATTTTGGGGATTTTGGGAAAAATTCTGGGGATTTTGGGAAAAATTCTGGGGAATTTGGGAAAAATTTTGGGGACTTCGGGATTTTAGGAAAAGTTCTGGGGATTTTGAGATTTTAAACCAAATTTTACCCCCAAAAATCCC
>NW_026624497.1:29590-43573 GCF_030028575.1 Malurus melanocephalus
GTTTAGGAGGGGAAAATTAATTTAGAGTGGAGTTTTGGGGGGTAAATTCTGTAAAAACTGGGATTTGGGGAGGTAAAATTGGTTTGGGGTGGAGTTTTTTGGGAGGGAAAGTGGTTTAGGTGGTCAGAAATGGACCATTTTGTGTCAGAAATGGAATATTTTAATACTGAATTATGAATGATTTAACTCTTCAGCCCCTGGAGCACAGCCTCAATTAAATGGAATATTTTAGGTCAGAAATGGAATATTTGGGTCAGAAATGGACCATTTTGGGTCAGAAATGGAATATTTGGGTCAGAAATTGACCATTTTAGGTCAGAAATGGAATATTTGGGTCAGAAATTGACCATTTTGGGTCCGAAATGGAATATTTTAGTATTAAATTAATGATTTTACCTCTCAGCCTGAATTAAATGGAGTATTTTGCGTCACAAAATGAATATTTTGTGTCAGAAATTGACCATTTTGGGTCAGAAATGGAATATTTTAATATTAACCCTTTAATTTACCCTCTCACCCCCTGGAGGACAGCCTGAATTAAATGGAGTATTTTGGGTTAGAAGTGGAATATTTTAATAATAAATTAATGATTTTACCCCCTCAGCCCCTGGAGAACAGCCTGAATTAATTTTGGGGTTGAAATGAACCATTTTGGGTTAGAATTTGTGTTTTTAACCCCTCAGCCCCTGGAGAACAGCCTGAATATTTTAGGTTAGAAATTAACAATTCAGGTCAGAAATGAACCATTTTAGATCAAAAATTGACCATTTTAGGGCAGAAATGGACCATTTTGGATTTATTTTGTGATTTTTACTCCCTCAGCCCCTGGAGGAGAGCCTGAATTAAATGGAATAGTTTAGGTTAGAAATGGAGCATTTTGGGTCTGAAATTGACCGTTTTGTATCAGAAATGGAATATTTTAATATTAAATCAATGATTTTATCCCTCAGCCCCTGGAGGACAGTCTGAATTAAATGGAACATTTTGAGTTACAAATGGACCATTTCGGGTCAGAAATTGAATATTTTAGGATTGAATTTGTTTTTTTTAATCCCTCAGCCCCTGGAGGACAGCCTGAATGAAATGGAACATTATGAGTTACAAATAGAATATTTTGTGTCAGAAATGGACCATTTTGTATCAGAAATGGAATATTTTAATATTAAATTAATGATTTTTAACACTTTAGCCCCTGGAGGACAGTCTGATCGCGTTCCGCACGCGCTCCAAGCGGCCGCTCAAGGACGTTCCCCTGGGGCAGTTGGAGGCGGAGCTGCGCGCGCCCGACATCACCCCCGACATGTACGAACCCAACACCCCCGACGACGACGAGTGGAAGAGGTGGCTCGGGGGGCTCATGAACGACGACGTCGACAATGAAGGTGTTTTGGGGTTTKTGGGGTTTTGGGGTCATTGGGATTTGGGGTTTTTGGGGTTTAATGGGGTCAGGATTCCCCAAAGTGTATGAGCTCAAAAGCACCAATGACGAGTGGAAGAGGTGGCTCGGGGGGCTCATGAACGACGACGTCGACAATGAAGGTGTTTTGGGGTTTGTGGGGTCATTGGATTTGAATTTTGAGGTTTTGGGGTTTAATGGGATCGGGATCGCCCAAAATGTATGAGCTCAACATCACCAATGACGAGTGGAAGAGGTGCTGTGGAGTGGAGATGAGCAATGACGTTGACAATGAAGGTACCTGGAGGTGATGGGGTTCATAGGATCTGGGATTTTGGGGTTTAATGGGGTCATTGGGAAAAAGGGTTTTGGGGTTTTGGGGTCATTGGGATTTGAGTTTTGGGGTCAGTGCGCCCGACATCACCCCCGACATGTACGAACCCAACACCCCCGACGACGACGAGTGGAAGAGGTGGCTCGGGGGGCTCATGAACGATGACGTCGACAATGAAGGTGTTTTGGGGTTTTTGGGGTTTTGGGGTCAATGGGATTTGGGGTTTTTATGGGGTCAGGCACCCCAAAAATGTATGAGCTCAACATGACCAATGACGAGTGGAAGAGGTGGCTCGGGGGGCTCATGAACGACGACGTCGACAGCGAAGGTGTTTTGGGGTTTGTGGGGTCAGAATTTGGGGTTTTGGGGGTTTTGGGGTCATTGGGATTTGAGTTTTGGGGTCAGGACATCACCCCCGACATGTACGAACCCAACACCCCCGACGACGACGAGTGGAAGAGGTGGCTCGGGGGGCTCATGAATGACGACGTCGACAATGAAGGTGTTTTGGGGTTTTTGGGGTTTTGGGGTCATTGGGATTTGGGGTTTTTGGAGTTTGATGGGTTCAGGATCCCAAAAAATGTACGAGCCCTGAACCACAATGATGAATGGAAGAGGTGGCTCGGGGGGCTCATGAACGACGACGTCGACAACGAAGGTGTTTTGGGGTTTTGGGGTCAATGGGATTTGAGTTTTGGGGTTTTAGGGTTTAATGGGGTCACTGGGATTTGGGGTTTTTGGGGTTTAATGGGGTCGGGATCACCCATAATGTATGAGCTCAAAAGCACCAATGGTGAATGGAAGAGGTGGCTCGGGGGGCTCATGAACGACGACGTCGACAACGAAGGTATTTTGGGGTCATTGGGGTTTGAGTTTTGGGGTTTTTGGGGTTTAATGGGGTCAGGATCCCCAAAAATGTACAAGCTCAGCATTACCAATGACGAGGGGAAGAGGTGGCTCGGGGGGCTCATGAACGATGATGTGGATAACGAAGGTGTTTTGGGGTTTTGGGGTCAGAATTTGGGGTTTTGGGGTTTAATGGGATCAGGATCCCCAAAAGTGTATAAGGCCAAAACCACCAACGAGTGGAAGAGGTGGCTTGGGGGGCTCATGAACGACGACGTCAACAACAAAGGTGTTTTGGGGTTTGTGGGGTCATTGGATTTGAATTTTGGGGTTTTGGGGCTTAATGGGGTCAGGATCCCCAAAATGTATGAGCTCAACATCACCAATGACGAGTGGAAGAGGTGCTGTGGAGTGGAGATGAACGATGACGTTGACAATGAAGGTACCTGGAGGTGATGGGGTTAATGGGATTTGGGATTTTTGGTGTTTAATGGGGTCATTGGGATCAGGGATTTGGGGTTTCGGGGTTTTGGGGTCACTGGGATTTGGGGTTTGATGGGGTCAGTGCCCCCGACATCACCCCCGACATGTACGAACCCAACACCGCCGACGACGACGAGTGGAAGAGGTGGCTCGGGGGGCTCATGAACGATGACGTGGACAACGAAGGTATTTTGGGGTCACTGGGATTTGGGGTTTTGGGGTTTAATGGGGTCGGGATCACCCATAATGTATGAGCTCAAAAGCACCAATGATGAATGGAAGAGGTGACTGGGGGGGCTCATGAATGACAACATGGACAATGAAGGTGTTTTGGGGTTTGTGGGGTCAGAATAGGGTCATTGGGATTTGAGTTTTGGGGTTTAATGGGTTCAGGATCCCCAAAAATGTGCGGGCCCAAAAACGCCAGTGATGAATGGAAGAGGTGCTGTGGAGTGCATCACGAATGATGATGTGGAGAGCAAAGGTACCTGGAGGTGATGGAGTTTATGGGATTGGGGTTTTGGGGTTTAATGGGGTCATTGGRATCAGGGATTTGGGGTTTTTGGGGTTTAATGAGGTCAGGATCCCCCAAAATGTATGAGGTCAAAAGCACCGATGATGAGTGGAAGAGGTTGTGTGGAGTGGAGATGAACGATGACGTGGACAAGGAAGGTACGTGGAGGTGATGAGATTATTGGGATTTGGGGTTTTGGGGGTTTAATGAGGTCATTGGGATCAGGGATTTGGGGTTTCGGGGTTTTTGGGTCATTGGGATTTGGGATTTGATGGGGTCAGTGCCCCCGACATCACCCCCGACATGTACGAGCCCAACACCCCCGACGACGACAAGTGGAAGAGGTGGCTCGGGGGGCTCATGAACGACGACGTCGACAATGAAGGTGTTTTGGGGTTTTGGGGTCACTGGGATTTGGGGTTTTGGGGTCATTGGGATTTGAGTTTTGGGGTTTTGGGGCTTTAACGGGGTCAGGACATCACCCCCGACATGTACGAGCCCAACACCGCCGACGAGGACGAGTGGAAGAGGTGGCTCGGGGGGCTCATGAACGACGACGTCGACAATGAAGGTGTTTTGGGGTTTTGGGGTCAATGGGATTTGGGGGTTTTATGGGGTCAGGGACCCCAAAAATGTATGAGCTCAACATGACCAATGACGAGTGGAAGAGGTGGCTCGGGGGGCTCATGAACGATGACGTCGACAACGAAGGTGTTTTGGGGTTTGTGGGGTTTTGGAGTCTCTAGGATTTGAGATTTGGGGTTTTGGGGTCATTGGGATTTGGGGTTTGATGGGGTCAGTGCCCCCGACATCACCCCCGACATGTACGAACCCAGCACCGCCGACGATGACAAGTGGAAGAGGTGGCTTGGGGGGCTCATGAATGACGACGTCGACAATGAAGGTGTTTTGGGGTTTGTGGGATCATTGGATTTGAGTTTTGCAGTTTTGGGGTTTAATAGGGTCATTGGGATTTGGGGTTTTGGGGTTTAACGGGATCAGGATCCCCCAAAATGTATGAGCTCAACGTGACCAATGACGAGTGGAAGAGGTGACTCGGGGGGCTCATGAACGACGACGTCGATAATGAAGGTGTTTTGGGGTTTTTGGGGTCAGAATTTGGGGTTTTATGGGGTCAGGATCCCCCAAAATGTATGAGCTCAACATGACCAATGAGGAGTGGAAGAGGTGGCTCAGGGGGCTCATGAACAACGACGTGGACAATGAAGGGGTTTTGGGGTTTTGGGGTCAATGGGATTGGGGGTTTAATGGGGTCAGGATCGCCCAAAATGTCTGAGCTCAAAAGCACCAATGGTGAATGAAAGAGGTGGCTCGGGGGGCTCATGAATGATGACGTCGACAACAAAGGTCTTTTGGGGTTTTTGGGGTCATTGGGATTTGAGTTTTGCATTTTTGGGGTTTAATGGGGTCATTGGGATTTGGGGTTTTTGGGGTTTAATGGCATCAGGATCCCCCAAAATGTCTGAGCTCAAAAGCACCAATGATGAGTGGAAGAGGTGGCTCGGGGGGCTCATGAATGATGACGTGGACAATGAAGGTATTTTGGGGTTTTGGGGGTTTTGGGGTTTGAGTTTTGCAGTTTTGGGGTTTAATGGGGTCACTGGGATTTGGGGTTTTGGGATTTAATGGGGTCAGGATCCCCCAAAACGTATGAGTTTAACATGACCAATGACGAGTGGAAGAGATGGCTCATGAATGACGATGTGGACAATGAAGGTATTTTGTGGTTTTTGGGGTCATTGGGATTTGAGTTTTGCAGTTTTGGGGTTTTGGGGTCATTGGGATTTGGGGTTTTTGGAGTTTGATGGGTTCAGGATCCCCAAAAATGTATGAGCCCTGAGCCGCAATGATGAGTGGAAGAGGTGCTGTGGAGTGGATCATGAATGATGACGTGGACAATGAAGGTACCTGGAGGTGATAGAGTATTGGGATTTGGGATTTTTGGTGTTTAATGGGGTCATTAGGATGAAGGATTTGGGGTTTCGGGGTTTTTGCGTCACTGGGATTTGGGGTTTGATGGTGTCAGTGCCCCCGACATCACCCCCGACATGTACGAACCCAACACCCCCGACGACGACGAGTGGAAGAGGTGGCTTGGGGGGCTCATGAACGACAACGTGGACAACGAAGGTGTTTGGGGGTTTTGGGGGTTTTGGGGTTTGGGATTTGGGGTTTTGGGGTCATTGGGATTTGGGGTTTAATGGGGTCAGGATCCCCCTAAGTGTACAGCCCAGAATTGCAATGGTGAACGGAAGAGGTGGTGTGGAGTGGATCATGAATGATGACGTGGACAATGAAGGTACCTGGAAATGATGGGGTTAATGGGATTGGGGTTTGTGGGGTTTTGAGGTCATTAGGATTTGGGGTTTAATGGGGTCAGGATCCCCAAAAATGTTCGGGCCCAGAACCGCAATAATGAATGGAAGAGGTGGAATGGGTCATGAGCGATGATGTGGACAATGAAGGTGTTGGGGTCAGTGGGGTCAATGGGATTTTTGGGGTTTAATGCGGTCACTGGGGTCATTGGGATTTGAGTTTTGGGGTTTTGGGGTTTAATGGGATCAGGATCTCCCAAAATTAATGAGCTCAAAAGCACCAATGATGAGTGGAAGAGGTGGAGCAAAGTGGAGATGAACGATGACGTGGACAATGTGGGTACCTGGAGCTGATGGGGTTAACGAGATTTGGGGTTTTAGGGTTTAATGAGTCAGTGGGATCAAGGATTTGGGGTTTCAGGGTTTTGGGGTCATTGGGATCTGGGGTTTAATGGGGTCAGGCCCTCAACGTTTATGACCCCAACACCGTTGATGATAAGTGGATCATGAACGATGACGTGGACAACAAAGGTACCTGAAGGTGATGGGGTTAACGGGATTTGGGATTTTGGGGTTTAATTGAGTCGTTGGGATTTGAGTTTTGGGGGTTTGGGGTTTAATGGGGCCAGGTTCCCCAAAAATGTACAACCACAAAACCCCAATGGTGAGTGGAAGAGGTGCTGTGGAGTGGATCACGAACGATGATGTGGAGAGCAGAGGTACCTGGAGGTGATGGAGTTAATGGGATTTGGGATTTTGGAGTTTTATGAGGTCATCGGGATCAGGGATTTGGGATTTCGGGGTTTTGGGTCATTGGGATTTGGGGTTTGATGGGGTCAGGACTCCCAATGTTTATGACCCCAACACCGATGATGATGAGTGGATCATGGACGATGACGTGGACAACGAAGGTACCTGAAGGTGAATGGATTATTGGGATTTGGGATTTTTGGGGTTTTGGGGTCATTGAGATCAAGGATTTGGGGTTTTGGGATCATTGGGATTTGGGGTTTTTGGAGTTTAACGGAGTCAGACCCCAAAATGTCCGATCCCAACATCACCAATGATGAGTGGAAGAGATGCTGTGCAGTGTGAAATAAGAACGGCTTTGATATCAATTTTATCCATTAATTTATGGCAGAAATTCCAATAATTTGTTTTTTTTTCAGTTGAAACGCCGAGATTTCATTAATTTTAATTAATTACAGCCCCAAAATTAATTATTTTTTTAGATGAAGATGAGGATGACCCTGAGTACAATTTCCTGGAGGATTTGGACGAACCGGACACGGAGGATTTCAGGAACGACCGAGCTGTCAGAATCACCAGTGAGTCCCCAGGAATTCTCATTAATATTTTAATTAATAATTAATAATAATTAGTATTAATATTAGTGTTAAATTATGCAATTAAATTTTTCAATGTTCTCACAATTTTTACAAAAATATTTAATTCCATCTTCGCCGCAAGCCACACACACTTGAGGTCATTAAATTTAAATTATTCAATTAAATGTAATTAAATTAACAAAATCAATTGAATTTAATTAGTTTTAATTAAATTAATTAAATTGATTTTATCATTGAATTTGTTTAAATTTTTAAGTTCATTTACTTTAAATAAGTTGAAACAATTTGGAATTTAATCGTGAAAATGAGTTTTTTGTTATTGGGGGTTTATTGGGATTTATTGGGATTTATTCGGAATTATTGGGATTTATGGGGATTAATTGGGATTAATTAGGATTTACTGGAATTTATTTGGATTAATTTGGTTTTAATTTGGATTAATTAGGATTTTTTGAAGTTTATTGGGATTTATAAGGAATTTATTGGGATTTATAAGGAATTTATTTGGGTTAATTAAAATTGAATGGAATTTATTGGGATTTATGGGACCCCATTTTCCAATCTGAACCATCTCAGCTCCATTTTTTTCGGGCCCAATTTTTGAAATTTTGAATTTTGTTTCTTTTTATTTCATTTCATTTTATTTAATTTTATTTCTTTTTATTTCTTTTTATTTTATTTTAATTTTATGCAGAGAAGGAGGTGAATGAGCTGATGGAGGAGCTCTTCGAGACGGTGAGGGACAAACTGGGATTGTTTTGGGATTTCCTTTGGGACTTCCTTTGGGATTCATTTTGGGATTTATTTTGGGATTTCTTTTGAAATTTTCTTTTGGGAATTCCGTTTGGGATTTCCTTTTGGGATTTCTTTCGGAATTTCTTTTGGGAGTTTCTTTGGGATTTGCTTTATTGATTCCTTGTGGGATCCTTTTTGGGGTTCCTTTGGGATTTCCTTTGGGATTTCTTTTGGGATTCCTTTTGGAATTTTTTTGGGATTTCCTTTGGGATTTCATTTTAAGGGATTTCTTTTGGGATTTCCTTCAGGGATTTCCTTTTGGGGTTTATTTAGGGATTTATTTCAGGATTCCCTTCAGGGATTCCTTTTGGGATTTTTTTTGGGATTCCTGTACGATTTCTGTTTCCCCAGTTCCAGGACGAGATGGGTTTTTCCAACATGGAGGACGAGGGTCCCGAGGACGACGACGCCGCAGGGGAACCTCGGCCCAACTTCAACACCCCCCAGGCCCTCAGGTGGGACAGGAAATCCTCGGGAATGGGCTGGGAATGTTCTGGAAACTCGGAGAGATTTCTTAGAATGTTCTGGAAGCTCTCAGTGATTTCTGAGAATATTCTGGAAACTCTGGGAATGTTCAGGGAATGTTCTTGAAGCTCTGGGAATGGTCTGGGAATATTCTGAGAATGTTCTGGGAATGTTCTGAGAAGGTTCTGGAAGCTCTGGGAATGGTCTGGGAATGTTCTGGAAGCTCTTAGTGATCTCTTGAGAACATTCTGGAAGTTCTGGGAATGTTCTGGAAGCTCTGAGAATGTTCTGGAAGCTCTGGGAACATTCTGGAAGCTCTCAGTGATCTCTGAGAATGTTCTGGAAGCTCTGGGAATGGTCTGGGAACTGGGAATGCTCTGGGAATGCTCTGGGAATGGTCTGGGAACTCTGGGAATGGGCTGGGAATGGGCTGGAAGCTTTGGGAACATTCTGGAAATGGTCTGGGAACGTTCTGGAAGCTCCGAGTGATTTCTTAGAACGTTCTGGAAGCTCTCAGTGATGTTTGGGAATGTTCTGGAAGCTCTCTGTGATTTCTGAGAACATTCGGGAAGCTCTGGGAATGTTCTGGGAATGTTCTGGAAGCTCCAAGAATGTTCTAGAAGCTCTTAGAGATTTCTCAGAATGTTCTGGAAACTCTGGGAATGTTCTGGGAATGTTCTGGAAGCTCTGGGAATGTTCTGGGAATGTTCTGGAAGCTCTGGGAATGGTCTGGGAATGTTCTGGAAACTCTGGGAATGGTCTGGGAATGGTCTGGAAGCTCTGAAAGATTTCTGAGAATGTTCTGGGAATGGTCTGAGAATGTTCTGGAATCTCTCAGTGATTTCTTAGAACATTCTGGAAGCTCTCTGATTTTTGGGAACGTTCTGGAAGCTCTGAGAATGCTCTGGGAATGTTCTGGAAGCTCTGGGAACATTCTGGAAGCTCTCAGCGATCTCTGAGAAGGTTCTGGAAGCTCTGGGAATGGTCCGGGAACTGGGAATGGTCTGGGAATGCTCTGGAAACTCTGGGAATGCTCTGGAAACTCGGAGAGATTTCTTAGAACATTCTGGAAGCTCTGAGAGATTCCTGAGAATGTTCTGGAAGCTCTCGGTGATTTCTGGGAATGTTCTGGAAACTCTGAGAATGTTCCGTGGGGTCACTCTGGGGTCACTGTGGGATCTCCATTTTTTGGGGTTTCCATTTTTTGGGATCTCCATTTTTTGGGATTTTCAGTTTTTGGGATTTCCCGTTTTTAGGGTTTCCCGTTTTCAGGATCTCCATTTTCGGGGTCTCCTGTTTTCGGGGTTTCCTGTTTTTGGGATTTCCCGTTTTTGGGGTTTCCCATTTTTTAGGATCTCCATTTTTGGGGTCTCCTGTTTTCGGGGCAGAGCAGCTTGAGCCGGGGCTGTCCCTGTTTGGGAAAGGAGCGAAAGCAAAGGCTGGGTGCTCGTGGGGTTATTAATAATTAATAAATGGAATTAATAATTATTTAAATGTAATAAATTCAATTAATTACATTAAATGTGCTCTCCCYGGGCTGAGCGGTGCCAGAGGGGAGCGCAGGGCACCCAGCTACAAAAACCCTTGGATAATGGGATAAATTTCATTAATTAATGTAATTAATAAAAATATTGATATTTGAATAATAAATTAGAAATTAAATTGAAGAAATTTGATTATAAATAATGTAATAATGTAATAATGTAATAGTGATATTGTAATAACTTAGTCATACTTATAGTAAATTATTGATGACCTACTAACAAATTATTAATAATTTAATAATTTATGACTTGTCAATTGATAATTTATTAAAATTTTACCAATAATGTAATAATCTAATAATGTGTTAATACATATAGTAAGTTATTGATGATGTACTAATAACTCACTGATAATTTAATAAATTATTAATGTTATTGGTATTTTATTAATATTTCATTAATATTTATTAGTATTTTATTAAGGTGTTATTATTTAATAATTTCTTAATAATTTATCACTAATGTAATCGTTTATTAATGTGGCAATATTTATAATAAGTTATTGATGATTTAGTGTGTTAATATTTCTAATAAATTTTTGACGATTTACTGGTAACTTATCAATAATTAATGATTCATTAATAATTAGTAATTAGTAATTAATAATTAATAATTAATAATTAGTAATTAATTTCTAGATTTGAGGAGCCCCTGGCCAATTTGCTGACGGAGCAGCACCGCACGGTGAAGGAGCAGCTGGAGCAGCTGAGGATGAGGAAATGCAGCCTGAAAACGGCCCCGGAGAGCGAGAAACCCAAAAACCCCAAAGAGAAACCCCCGGAGAGCCTCGGGCTGAGCGCGGGACAGAGACAGCGGCTGCGGCAGCAGATGGGACAGGTCAGGGGACTGGGGGGACTGGGGGAGACTGGGAATGGGACTGGGTTATACTGGGAGGGACTGGGTTATACTGGGAGGGACTGGGAGAGACGGGGGGGGACTGGGAGGGACTGGGAGAGACGGGGGGATACTAGGAGGGACTGGGGGAGACTGGGTTATACTGGGAGGGACTGGGAATGCGATTGGGAGAGACTGGGAACGGACTGGGAGGGACTGGGTTATACTGGGAGGGACTGGGTTATACTGGGATGGAACTGGGATGGGCTGGGATGGACTGGGAATGGATGGGATGGACTGGGATGGGATTGGGATGGACTGGGAGGGACTGGGAATGGGATTGGGGTTATACTGGGAATGGGATTGGGTTATACTGGGAGGGATTGGGAGAGACTGGGGGGGACTGGGAGAGACTGGGAGGGACTGGGAGGGACTGGGGGGGACTGGGAATGGACTGGGTTATACTGGGAGGGACTGGGAATGGGATTGCATTATACTGGGAATGGGATTGGGTTATACTGGGACGGACTGGGTTATACTGGGGGGGGACTGGGAACGGGCTGGGAAGGACTGGGAATGGATGGAATGGACTGGGATGGACTGGGAGAGACTTGAGTTATACTGGGAATGGACTGGGATGGACTGGGAGGGACTGGGTTATACTGGGAGGGACTGGGAGGTACTGGGAATGGGATTGGGAATGGGCTGGGAGGGACTGGGTTATACTGGGAGGGACTGGGAATGGACTGAGATGGACTGGGATGGATTGGGATGGACTGGGATGGACTGGGATGGATTGGGAGAGACTGGGAGGGACTGGGTTATACTGGGGGGGACTGGGAATGGGATTGGAAATGGGATTGAGGATGGACTGGGATGGACTGGGAGAGACGGAATGGGCTGGGAATGACTGGGATGGACTGGGATGGGATTGGGAGGGACTGGGTTATACTGGGAGAGGCTGGGAGGGACTGGGAGAGACTGGGAATGGGATTCGGATGGAGTGGGTTATACTGGGAGGGACTGGGAATGGGATTGGGAGGGACTGGGTTACACTGGGAGGGACTGAAAATGGGACTGGGAATGTGATTTGGAATGGACTGGGAGAGACTGGGAACGGACTGGGAGGGACTGGGTTATACTGGGAGGGACTGGGAATGGGATTGAGAGGGACTGGGATGGGATTGGGATGGACTGGGAGAGACTGGGAGGGACTGGGATGGACTGGGAGAGACTGGGATGGACTGGGAATGGGATTGTGAGAAACTGGGATGGACTGGGAATGGGATTAGGATGGACTGGGATGGGACTGGGATGGACTGGGAATGGATGGGATGGACTGGGATGGGATTGGGATGGGCTGGGAGGGACTGGGATGGACTGGGATGGGAATGGGATTTTTTATGTCTTTTTTTGCTTTTTTCTGCTTTTTGTGCGTTTTTCTCCTTTTTCTTGCTTTTTCCTGCTTTTTTCTGCTTCTTTCTAGGTTTTTTTTCAGTTTTTTTTCTGTTTTTTTCTGATTTTTATCAATTTTCTCTCTTTTTCCCCCAGCACGTGCAGCTGCTGACCCAGATCCATCTCTTGGCCTCGTTCAACCCCTCCCTGAGCTCCGAGGCCGCCACCACCCGAATGTTTYTGGTGAGAAAAATTACAAAAATTCACATTAGTGCTGGGATTGAAGGCTCAAAATGATTTTTAGGCCCAAGTGGAAACTTTTGAAGGCCCAAAATGCAGATTTGAAGGCTAAAAATGAAGATTTGAAGGCCCAGAATGATTTTTAGGCCCAAATGAAGATTTTGAGGCCCAAAATGAATATTTTAATGCCCAAAATGATTTATAGGCTCAAATGAAGGTTTGTAGGACCAAATTGCAGATTTTAATGCCCAAAATGAATATTTTAAGACCTTAAATGCAGATTTTTAGGCCCAAATTGATGCTTTGAAGGCCCAAAATGATTTTGAGGCCCAAAATGAAGATTTGAAGACCCAAAATACAGATTTTAATGCCTAAAATGTAGAATTGAAGTCCCAAAATGCAGATTTGAAGGCCCAAAATGAGGATTTGAAGGCCTAGAATGATTTTATTGCCCAAAATAAAGATTTTAATGCCCAAAATGAAGATTTGAAGTCCCAAAGTGATTTTTAGGCCCAAATTGAAGATTTGTAGGCCAAAAATGAAGATTTTAATGCCCAAATGCAGATTTTAATGCCTAAAATGCAGAATTGAAGGCCCAAAATGAAGATTTGAAGGCCCAAAATTATTTTTAAACACAAACATTTGAAGGCCAAAAATGAAGATTTGAAGGCCAAAAATGATGATTTTAATGCCCTGAACGATTTTTAGGCCCAAAATGAAGATTTGAAGGCCCAGAATGCAAATTTTAATGCCCCAAATCAAGATTTTAATGCCAAAAATGAAGATTTTGAGACTGAAATGGAAGATTTGAAGGCGCAAAATTATTTTAATGCCCAAAATTCAGATTTGAAGGCCCAGAATGATTTTTAGGCCAAATGAAGATTTGTGGGCCCAAAGTGAACATTTTAATGTCTAAAATGTTGATTTTTAATGCCCAGAATGCAGATTTGAAGGCCCAAAATGAAAATTTTAATGCCCAAAATGAAGATTTGAATGCCCAAAATGAACATTTGAAGACCCAGAACGATTTTTAGGCCCAAAATGACAATAGGAAAGCCCAAAATGTTCATTTTAATGCTCAAAATGAATATTTTTATGCCCAAAATGAAGAGTTGAAGGCCTAGAATGAAGATTTGAAGACCCAGAACAATTTGTAGGCCCACAATGAAGATTTGAAGGCCCAAAATGAAGATTTTGAGGCCTAAAATACAGATTTGAAGGCCCAAAATCAGGATTTTAACACGTAAAATTCAGACTTTCTAATGTTTTTTTTTCCAGAATGAACTGGGCAGCTTTGCCCGCAGTTCCACKCTGCTGAGGGCCCCCCTGAACCCCAAATTCCAGAGTCTGTTCCAACCSCCCAACCTGAGCGGGGCCCTGCAGCTCCTGGAGGAATTCCACAGCCACGTCCCCCTGGAGAGCAGCCCCCGGAAAGGGGGAAAGAAAAACGGT
>NW_026624497.1:44493-51850 GCF_030028575.1 Malurus melanocephalus
GAAAAAATGGGATTGATTTTTGTAAAAAAAATGAATTTTTTTTGTAGAAAATTGTGATTTTTTTGGTATAAAATTGAATTTTTTTTGTATAAAATCAAAATTTTTTTGTATAAAATTGATTTTTTTTTGTACGAAATGTATAATAATTTGATTTTTTTTTTTTTTGCACAGTTTGTTGGCCCTGGGGCTGAAACATTTTGAGGGGACGGAGTTTCCCAAGGCCCTGATCAGTAAATTCCTGCTGCCCACCAAGAGCGCCCATCAGCTGACGGTGCGGATCAAAAACCTCAACATGAACCGCGCTCCCGACAACATCGTCAGGGTGAGGAAAAATGGGGTGGGAAAAGGGATTTGGGGAAAAAATTATAGAAAAAAAAAAATTATAGAAAAAATATTAGAAAAATATTAATAAAAAAATCAATAGAAAATATAGAAAAAAATTACTAGAAAAAATTAATAGAAAAAATAAGAAAACATTAATAAAAAACCAATAGAAAAAAATTAATAGAAAAAAATAGTAGAAAAAATTCATAGAAAAAAAAATAGAAAAAATTAACAGAAAAAAACTATAAAAAAATTAATAGAAAAAAATTAACAGAAAAAATAAATAGAAAAAATTAATAGAAGAAATTAGTAGAAAAATAGAAAAAATAGAAAAAATTAATAAAAAAAAGAAGAAAAAGAAATTAATGGGAAAAAATTGAATAATTCAAGATAATTATTCAAATAATTATTTAATAATTGTTTTCAATATTATAATTAAATATAATTAACTAAATTATTTAATTTAGGGTAKAAATTTGATGTTTTTGTGCGTCCCTAGCACTACAAGAAGACCAAGCAGCTGCCAGTGCTGGTGCACCTTGTGAAAAAAAAGGCTTTATAATGATTTAATAATTGTTATTTAAATATTTTAATTAATTTTAATTAATTAATGGAGTTAATTACTGAAATTTGCTGTTTCAGTACTACAGGAAGACGAAGCAGCTGCCGGTGCTGTTGAAATGCTGTGAGGAAATTGAGCCCCACGAGTGGAAGGCGCCCGTGGAGATGGAGGAGCATCGCCTGCCCTTCTGGTTAAAGGTGAGTGAAACCCTAAAAAACCCTAAAAAAACCACTAAAAAACCCTAAAAAACCACTTAAAAACCCTAAAAAAACCACTAAAAAACCCTAAAAAACCACTAAAAAACCCTAAAAAAACTCTAAAAAAACCCTAAAAAAATCCCCAAAAAATGCTGAAAAACCCTAGAAAAACTCTAAAATTTTTGTTCCCTTTATATGTAATTTTATATAATAAATAAACATATATATTTGTATATGGTATATGAATGTATTGATAAATARAATGTATATAATGAATATATATATMTGCAATCATAATAAATATATTAATTTGTAAATATATATAACAAATAAATATGTTTTGCATATATAGAAATATGGAAGTAATAATAAATTTTTGTTTCCTTTTAATGTGAATATGTATAATAAATAATATGTTAATATAAATAATATGTTAATATATAGGTGTAGAAAATGTATATATGTAAATGTAATAAATAACAATGTTTATATTTATATATGGTGTACTAATATATAGATACATAAAATGTGTATAATAAAACATATGTATATATATGAAATTATAAATACATACATATTAAGTAAGTATGTTTTAYATATGTAAAGTATAATAGTAATAATAAACTAAAATGAATTTTTTCTGTCTCCAGGCCAGCCTGCCGTCCATCCAGCGGGAGCTGAAGCAGCTGGCAGAGGATGCCAAGGAGCGCCCGAGCTCTGCCCAGCCTGACCCCGCTGTTTTGGGGTCAGAACAGGACCCTCCCGCCGCRGAGAAGGACGACAAATACCCTCTGCTGATGCCCAAGGGACTGGTGCTCACCCTCAAACCTTTGGGTAACAGATTTCCCAGGAGAACCTGGAGGAGACAGCGCTCATCATCGCTCAAACCCGTCCTGATCCGGCCCAACCCCTGCATGCAACCCAGTCCCGACACCGCCCAAAAAACCCCAAAAACGCCCCAAAGCGAGGCGACTCCACCCCGCAAGGTGCTGCTGCAGCTGCCGCGGCCCATTCAGCCCGCGCTGCCCGGGGTACCGGGGGTGTCAGGGGTGTCAGGGGTACCGGGTGTACCCGGGGTATCGGGGGTGTCAGGGGTACCGGGGGTGCCAGGGGTGTCAGGGGTTACAGGGGTACCGGGGGTATCGGGGGTGTCAGGGGTGACAGAGGTGCTGGGAGTGCCAGGGGTGCCTGGGGTGTCAGGGGTACCAGGAGTACCGGGTGTACCCGGGGTATCGGGGGTGTCAGGGGTGACAGGGGTGTCAGAGGTGCTGGGAGTACCGGGTGTACCCGGCGTATCGGGGGTCTCAGGGGTGTCAGGAGTACCGGGGGTCCCAGGGGTGACAGGGGTGTCAGGGGTCCCGGGTGTACCAGGAGTGTCAGGAGTACCGGGTGTACCAGGGGTGTCGGGGGTCTCAGGGGTGTCAGCAGTACCGGGAGTCCCGGGGGTCCCAGGGGTGTCGGGAGTCCCAGGGGTCTCAGGGGTGTCAGCAGTACCGGGTGTCCCAGGAGTCCCGGGGGTCCCGGGGGTGTCAGGGGTCCAAGGGGTGTCAGGAGTCCCGGGGGTGCAGCCCCTCGCTGTCCCCGCCGTGCTGGCAGCAGGAGATGGATTGGAGTTCCAGAAGGTTCTCCCACCCGCCCAGCCAGACTCCAGGCAGCCTTTCCCGGTAGCCACCGCGCCGGCTCTGGTGGCCACAGAGCCGTTCCAGCCCAAGCTGATGCTGCCGGCGCTGGCCGGGCCCAAAGCGCGCAGAGCCGGCGGGAGGAAAGGCTACCAAAGGAAAAAAGGGACAAAATCCACACCGGTGCTCAAAGCCTCGCCCGTCCTGCAGCCATCCCCTGTCATCCTGACCGTCCCCGCCGCCACCGTCAAAGTGCTCAACATCGGCAGCGGCTGCAAYGTCCTCCAGCCCCTCGGTGCCACCGTGGGCCACGGCGCTCAGGCCATCCCCGTCACCACCCTGCTGGTCAATCCCGCGCCATTCCCCTGCCCGCTGAGCCAGCCTTTGGTCACCTCGTCCATCCCGTCGCTGCTGGTGTCGCCCGGCCCCGTGGGGATCCCGGCGGCCGCTGTGGGGGAGGGAGAGGAGAAGATGGGWCTGGTCCCAACTCCCGCCGCCATGGCYGAGCCCTCAGAGCTGCTGGTTCACRYCAAAAAGGAGGAGGAGGAGGAGGAGGGAGCGATGGACGCCGCCGCGGCGCGTGAGGGAGGACGGGATGAGGGCAGCGAGAGCTGGGCTGCGGCTGAAGGAGATGGAGGAAGCTCTGTGGAGCTGTTGCCTCGCTTGGAAAACCCCGAGGAAACGGCGAAAATGGAAGCGGAAGAGTCGAACGACGCTGCCAAAGATGGAGCATCGTCCACTCCCGCGGGACACAAAATTGATGCTTTGTGTGGAGAAAGCAAGGAAAAGGAGCTGGGGCAGGAGCTGAGCATGGAGGCCGCTGGTTCCTGCGGGGATGAGGAGCCCGAGAAGGAGGAGAAGGGCGAGGAGGAGCCGTCCCCACCCCGCGGAGCGTCCCCAGCCCCGGGCGGCGATTCCCCCAGGAATCCATCATGGCCGGAGGGCGACGGCGCCTTCAGCAGCCCCCCGGGCCGGCCCGAGGACTCGGACGGGCAGTCTGTGGGGACGCCGGCCGGCCCCGAGGCTGCCATGGACAGGGATGGACAGGAGGAGGAGGAGGACGACGATTTCGATGATTTGACTCAAGATGAGGATGAGGAGATGTCATCGGCCTCCGAGGAGTCGGTGCTGTCAGTGCCGGAGCTGCAGGTGAGGGGAAACGGGGTTGGGAGGTGTCATGGTGGCTGGGGGGATTGTGGGGTGCACTGTGGGGTTGGGGATGAGCACAGTGGGGTCAGGGCCAGTTCCAGTGGGGTCAGGGATGATCCCAGTGGAGTCAGGGCCAATCCCACNGGGGTGCACTGTGGGGTTGGGGATGAGCACAGTGGGGTCAGGGCCAGTTCCAGTGGGGTCAGGGATGATCCCAGTGGAGTCAGGGCCAATCCCACGGGGAATCTTCTGCGATGGGGCCAATCCCAGTGGAAATCCCAATAGGGTCAGGGCCAATCCAATTGGGAATGTTCTGGGATCAGGGCCAGTCCTGCGGGGAATCCCACTGGGATTGGGGCCAATCCAACTGGGAATCCCAAAAGGTTCAGGGCCAATCCAGCTGGGAATCCAAATGGGATCAGGGCCAATCCCACTGGGAATCCCAATAGATTTGGGGCAAATCCAACTGGGAATCCCATTAGGGTCAGGGGCCAGTTCTGGTGGGGTCACAGTCAATCCCACTGGGAATCCCAGTGGAGTTCGGACCAATCCCTCTGGGAATCCCAATAGGGTCGGGTCCAGTCCCACTGGGAATTTTCTGGGATCAGGGCCAATCCAACTGGGAATCCCATTGGGGTGAGGGCCAATCCTGCTGGGAATCCCAGAAGGGTTGGGGCCAATCCAACCGGGAATCCCTAAAAGTTCAGGGCTGATCCAACTGGGAATCCCAAAAAGCCCAATCCCAATGGGCTCACAATGCCAGCATGTGAGAGTGAATCCTGCTGGGAATCCCAGCGGGGTCAGGGCCAGTCCCACTGGGAATCCCAGTATGTCTGGGGCCAATCCAACTGGGAATCCCCCCTGGGATCTGGGCCAGTCCCAACTAGAAATCCCAATATGTTTGGGGCTAATCCAACTGGGAATTTTGTAGGATTGCAGCCAATCCCACTGGGAATCCCAACAGGATTGGGGCCAATCCCACTGGATATCCCAATAGGGTCAGGGCCAATCCCACTGGGAATCCCAATGGGATCGGGACCAATCCCAGTGCAAATCCTAATGGGGTCAGGGGCCAATTCCACTGGGAATCCCAAAAAGTTCAGGGCCGATCCAACTGGGATCCCAAAAAGTTTGGAGCCAATCCAACTGGGAATCTTTTTGGGATCGGGGCCAATCCCACTGGGAATCTTTTGGGATCAGGGCCCAAACCAAGTGAGTCCGTTAAAATATTTGTTTATTCAAATATGTTCAAATTTATTTAAATAATAAATATTTTTGGGGTTTTTTCTCCCTTCAGGAGACGATGGAGAAGCTGACATGGCTGGCCACGGAGCGACGGCTGAGCCAGGAGGGCGATTCCGAGGAGGAAAACTCGCAGGAGGAGAACTCGGAGGGCGACGACGACGACGACGACGAAGGGGACGGAGCCGAGAGTTCTCACAGGGACGAGGACACGGCCCCGAAATGCGCCCGCGGCGCCGCCCCGCCCGCCTCTGCCAGGGTGGAGGCGCTCACCGTCACTCCAGGTGGGGTTTTGGGGGTTTTTATGGGGTTTGGGGTGAGTTCTGTGGGGTTTGGGATGAGTTCTGTGGGGTTTGGGGTGAGTTTTATGGGGTTTTGGATGAGTTCTGTGGGGTTTTGGATACCAGCAGATGAGGGCTGTGCTTTTCACCCCATTTTCACCTGAATTTGACCCCATTTTCACCCCATTTTCACCCAATTTCCGTCCAATTTCCACCCCATTTTTACCCAATTTCCACTCAATCTTCATTCAATTCCCACCTGATCTCTACATGATTTTCCCCCGGTTTTCCCCAAATTTTCCCTCGATTTTCACCCAACTTCCACCCAATTCTCACCCTTTTTCCTGATTTCCACCCATTTTCCCCCCGATTTCCACCCAATTGTCCCCCAATTCTCACCCGATTTTGCCCCTATTTCCACCCAATTTCCACCTGATTTCTCCGACTTTCACCCAATTTCCACCCAATTTTCAGCTCATTTTCACCCAGTTTCCACCAAATTTTTACCCAAATTCCACACATTTTTTACCAAATTTCCACCTGATTTCCACCCCATTTCCACCCCATTTCTACCCCATTTCCACCCAGTTCTTACCCAATTCCCCCCAGTTTCCACCCGATTTCCCCCGATTTTCACCCAACTTTTACTCGATCTCCACCCAATTTTCACTGAATTTCCCCCCAATTCCCACCCAATTCCCACCCAATCTTCCCCCAATTTCCCCCCAATTTTCACCCAATTTTCCCCTGATTTCCCCCCAGTTCCCACCCAATTTCCCTCCAATATTCCCCCAACTCTCACTGTATTTCTCCCCAATTTTCCCCCAATCTCCCCCCAATTCTCACTGTATTCTCCCCTGATTTCCCCCCAATTCTCACTGTATTTCCCCCCAGGAGAGCCCCCGAAAGCCCCCGGGAAGGGCCGCATTTCTCACCGGAGCCGCCCCAAACGGGGCCGCGCTCGGGGCACCAAAGACACCTCGAAACTGCTGCTGCTCTACGACGAAAACATCCTGGAGAGAGACCCCCAACGGGAGCAGAAAGACCTGGCATTCGCCCAGGCCTACCTCAGCAGGGTGAGGGACCCCAAAATCCCCAAAAATCCCAAATTTGGGGGGTTCTGGGCAAAAAAATCACAAAATTCGGGGATTGTAAGCAGAAAAATTGCAAAAATCAGGGGTTCTGAGCACGAAAATCCTGAAATTTTGGGGTTCTGAGCACCAAAATCCTAAAATTGGGGGATTCTGAGCACCAAAATCCCAAAATTTTGTATTTGTGAACACCAAAATCCCAAAATTTGGGGATTCTGGGCAAAAAAATCCCAAAATTTGGGGTTTCTGAGCACCAAAATCGTAAAATTCGGGGGTTCTGAGCAGGGTCAGGGATCCCAGAGAAGGAAAAATCCCAAAATTTGGGGGTTGTGAGAACCAAAATCCCCATATTTGGGGGTTCTGAGCAGGGTGAGGGACACCAACATTCTTAAAATCCCAAAATTTGGGAAAATATTAGGAATTTTGAGAATCATGTTGGAAATTTCAGAAAAAAAATTGAGAATTTCAGGAAAAATGCCAGGAATATTGGGGAAAATGCCGGGAATTTTGAGGAAAATGCTGGGAATTTTCAGAAAACATTGGGAAATTCGGGAAAAATATAGGAATTTTTGAGAAATGTCAGGAATTTTGAGAAAATATCAGGAATTTTGGGGAAATATCAGGAATTTTGGGAAAATATCAAGAATTGTGTGGAAAACCATAGAAATTCCAGGAAAACACCGACGATTTTACAAATAACACCACACCCCAACCATCCCAAACCACTTCCAACCATCCCAAAATCCCCGTTTTTCACCCCAAATTTSTRCCCCAGGTCCGTGAGACKCTGCAGAACGTTCCGGGGAAATACGAGGATTTCCTGCGGATCCTCTACGAGTTCGAGTGCGGAGGAGAACGGCGCTCGGCCGTGGATCTGTTCCGGGCTCTGCAG
>NW_026624497.1:53427-55035 GCF_030028575.1 Malurus melanocephalus
CCTCAAAGAGCAGATGCTGGAGTGTGGCCTGGTAGGTGGAAAAAAATGGTGGAATTTGGGTGAAATTAAGGGTTTKGGGAAGCAAAAGCTTGGAGAGCAGCAAACCTTGGAAAATCTATTTTTTCCCCAGTTTGTGGAGCAGCAAACTTTAGAAATCTCTCTTTTTGGCCAGTTTGAGGAGCATCAGGCCCTTAAAAATCGTTCTTTTCCCAGTTTGAGAATCACCAAACTTTAAAAATCTGTTTCTTTTTCCCATATGAGGAGCATCAAACCTTTAAAAACCCTTTTTTGCTTTGTTTTGCAGTTCGAGGAGCAGTAACCTTTCACAATAATTTCCAATTTTGAATTAATAATATTTTAATTTGCAGTTTGAGGAGCAGCAGGCGTTCGAGAAGAGCCGCAAGTTCCTGCGGCAGTTGGAGATTTGCTTCGCTGAGAACCCGGCCCAGCACCAGAGAATCATCCGGGCCCTGCAGGGCTGCGGGGACACGGGGACACAGGACACTGCTGAGGTGACACAATTGTCATTGTCATTGTGTCATTGTGTCATTGTGTCATTGTCAGTGTCAGTGTCACTGCAGGGCTGCGGGGACACGGGGACACAGGACACGGCCGAGGTGACATTGTCATTGTCATTGTGTCATTGTGTCATTGTCATTGTCATTGTGTCATTGTCAATGTCACTGCAGGGCTGCGGGGACACGGGGACAGAGGACACTGCTGAGGTGACATTGTCATTGTCATTGTCATTGTGTCATTGTCATTGTCATTGTGTCATTGTCAATGTCACTGCAGGGCTGCGGGGACACGGGGACACAGGACACGGCTGAGGTGACACAATTGTCATTGTCATTGTCATTGTGTCATTGTCATTGTCACTGTCACTGTCAGTGTCACTGCAGGGCTGCAGGGACACGGGGACACAGGACACGGCTGAGGTGACATTGTCATTGCCATTGTGTCATTGTCATTGTCACTGTGTCACTGTCAGTGTCACTGCAGGGCTGCGGGGACACGGGGACACAGGACACGGCTGAGGTGACACTGTCATTGTCATTGTCATTGTGTCATTGTCATTGTCATTGTGTCATTGTGTCATTGTATCATTGTCATTGTCACTGTCAGTGTCACTGCAGGGCTGCGGGGACACGGGGACACAGGACACTGCTGAGGTGACATTGTCATTGTCATTGTGTCATTGTCACTGTCAGTGTCACTGCAGGGCTGCGGGGACACGGGGACACAGGACACTGCTGAGGTGACACTGTCATTGTCATTGTCATTGTGTCATTGTCATTGTGTCATTGTCATTGTGTCATTGTGTCATTGTCATTGTGTCATTGTCATTGTCACTGTCAGTGTCACTGCAGGGCTGCGGGGACACGGGGACACAGGACACTGCTGAGGTGACATTGTCATTGTCATTGTCATTGTGTCATTGTCATTGTCACTGTCACTGTCAGTGTCACTGCAGGGCTGCGGGGACACGGGGACACAGGACACTGCTGAGGTGACATTGTCATTGTCATTGTCATTGTCACCCCTCTGTCATTGTCATTGTCATTGTCATTGTGTCATTGTCACTGTCACCCTCTGTCCCTGTCATGC
>NW_026624497.1:56375-58188 GCF_030028575.1 Malurus melanocephalus
CCTAAAAAATACGGGAAATCCTAAAAAAAATCCCAAAAAATTTGGGAAATCCTGAGGAAATTGGTTCCTATCCCTGTTCCTGTCACCATTTTCTCTATTTTGTCAGGATTTTCTCTGGATTTTTTGTGGTTTTTTCAGGATTTTTTTTATTTTTAGGATTATTTTCTATATTTTTCTCATTATTTTCCATCTTTTCAGGATGTGGAGTGGCCCGAGGCTGTCAGGGATGGTTCCTGTCCCTGTTCCTGTCCCGAGGGCAGCAGCAGCAGCGCTGAGCTCCGCCTGAAGAAAAACAAACGGAGGAGCTGCAGCCACTGCGGGAACAAGGTCAGACAGATTATTAATTATTATTATTATTATTATTATCATCATCATCATCATTATCATTATTATTGTGATTGTTATTATTTTGAGTGGGATTTGCTGGCATGGCCACTGTGTGAAAAGCCCCAAACCTGTGCATGACAAGAATAATAATGACAATAATAATAATGACAATAATAATAATAATAATAATAATAATAATAGTAATGTGTTTCTTTCCAGGTGTGTGAGAACAAGCTGTACAAACCCAGGGATTGTCAGGAGCTGCCCCCGAGCCTGGCTCAGCCTGAACCAACCGCGCTGCACGACGGGAGAGAGCCGGGCAGCGCAAAGGATTCTGGGAGTGCAAAGGATTCTGGGAGCGCAAAGGATTCTGGGAGCGCCAGGGATTCTGCGAGTGCGAGAGATCCTGCAAGCGCAAAGGATTCTGGGAGCACGAGGGATTCTGGGAGCACGAGGGATCCTGGGAACGCAAAGGATTCTGGGAGTGCAAAGGATCCTGCGAGCGCAAAGGATTTTGGGAGCACGAGGGATTCTGGGAGCACGAGGGATCCTGTGAGTGCAAAGGATCCTGGGAGTGCCAGGGATTCTTGGATTGCGAGGGATCCTGCGAGCGCAAAGGATTCTGGGAGCGCAAAGGATGCTGGGAGCGCAAAGGATTCTGGGAGTGGGAGGGATCCTGCGAGCGCAAAGGATTCTGGGAGCACGAGGGATCCTGGGAGTGCAAAGGATTCTGGGAGTGCGAGGGATCCTGGGAGTGCAAAGGATCCTGGGATATTGAAGGATTTTGGGAGTGCAAAGGATTCTGGGATTGCGAAGGACTCTAGGGTTGCAAAAGATTCTGGGATTGCAAAGGAACCAGGAATTTCTAAGGATTCTGGAATCATGAGGGATTCTGGGGTTTCTAATGATTCTGGAGCTCCAAAGGATTCTGGGATTGCTAAGGAGACGGGAATTTCCAAGGAACCTGGAATGTTCAAGGATTCTGGGATTTCCAAGGATTCTGGAATGTCCAAGGAACCTGGAATGACCAAGGAGCTGGGAATTTCTAAGGATTCTGGAATTTCGAAGGATCCTGGAATGTCCAGGGAGTTTGGAATTCCAAAAGATTCTGGAATTTCTAAAGACCCTGGAATGTCCAAGGAGTTTGGAATGACCAAGGAGTCTGGAATTTCTAAAAATCATGGGATTTCTAAAAATTGTGGTATTTCTAAAGATCCTGGAATTTTTAAAGATCCCGGAATTTCTAAAGGTCCTGGAATGTCCAGAGATCCTGGAATTTTTAAAGATCCCGGAATTTCTAAAGGTCCTGGAATGTCCAGAGATCCTGGAATTTTTAAAAAATGTGGAATTTCTAAAGATCCTGGAATTCCCAAAGATCCTGGAATTCCCAGAGATCCTGGAATTCCCAAAGAGGCCGAGCAGAGCAGGAGCAAACCTTTCTCCAGGAACGTGGATTTTACTCCCTCAGGTGCGTAAAATCAATTGC
>NW_026624497.1:59248-61150 GCF_030028575.1 Malurus melanocephalus
ACTCTGGACACACCGGACACACCGGACACGCATCGAAGGGTGGGGACCACCCAAAGTCACCCCCGTGCAGCTCCCAGGGGGGTGGGGAAGAGCTCCACGGAGCCGATTTGGGTCTGGGGGGACAAATTGGAGCCAAAATCAGTGAGAGGACTCAGGGTCGGATCTGCTGCAGCTCAGTGTCCCCCCATGGCTGCAGTTTGGACACTGAGGATGGACACACCGGACATGCACCCAAGGGTGGGGACCACCCAAAATCATCCCCGTGCAGCTCCAAGGAGGATGGGAGAGAGCTCCACGGGACTCGGGGTCGGAGCTGCGGCTCAGTGGCCATCCATGGCTGCAGTTTGGACACTGAGGATGGACACACCGGACACACCGGACACACACCCAAGGGTGGGGGCCACCCAAAATCACCCCCGTGCAGCTCCGAGGAAGCCGGGAAAGAGCTCCAGGGGACTCGGGGTCGGAGCTGCAGCTCAATGGCCCCCGGTGGCTGTGGTTTGGACACGGAGGATGGACATGCCGGACATGCCGGACACGCAGCCAAGGGTGGGGGCCACCCAAAATCACCCCCGTGCAGCTCCGAGGAAGCCGGGAAAGAGCTCCACGGAGCCAATTTGGGCACGGGGAGAAAAACCAGAGCCAAAACCAGCGAAGGGACTCGGGGTCGGAGCTGTGGTTTGGACACTGAGGATGGACACTGCGGACACTCCGGCCACACTCCCAAGGGTGGGGGCCACCCAAAATCACCCAACTGCAGCTCCGAGGCGGGTGGGGAAGAGCTCCACGGAGCGGATTTGGCTCCGGGGGGAAAAATTGGAGCTGAGATCAGTGGAGGAGCTCGGGGTCAGAGCTGCAGTTTGGACACTGAGGATGGACACTCTGGACATGCTGGACATGCACCTAAGGGTGGGGGCCACCCAAAATCACCCAACTGCAGCTCCGAGGCGGGTGGGGAAGAGCTCCACGGAGCGGATTTGGCTCCGGGGGGAAAGATTGGAGCTGAGATCAGTGGAGGAGCTCAGGCTCGGAGCTGCAGCTCGGACACTGAGGATGGACACTCCGGACATGCCGGACACGCTCCCAAGGGTGGGGGCCACCCAAAATCACCCCCATGCAGCTCCCAGAGGGGTGGGGGAGAGCTCCACGGAGCCGATTTGGCTCTGGGGGGAAAGATTGGAGCTGAGATCAGTGGAGGAGCTCGGGGTCGGAGCTGCAGCTTGGACACTGAGGATGGACACTCCGGACACTCCGGCCACGCTCCCAAGGGTGGGGTCCACCCAAAATCACCCAACTGCAGCTCCGAGGGGGTTGGGGAAGAGCTCCACAGAGCTGATTTGGGCGCGGGGAGAAAAACCGGAGCCAAAACCAGYGAAGGGACTCGGGGACRGAGCTGCGGTTTGGACAMTGAGGATGGACACTGCGGACACTCTGGACACTCCGGCCAYGCTCCCAAGGGTGGGGGCCACCCAAAATCACCCAACTGCAGCCCCGAGGGGCACGCGGAGCTCCGCGCTGGGCACAGGGAGCAGCAGCAGAGGGGCAGCGAGGCCACGGTGTGCGCCAAGAACAGCAAGGTCAGCTCCACCGGCGAGAAGGTCGTGCTCTGGACCAGGTGAGAGTGGAGCTCACGGGGATCGGCCCCGCCTCCTTCCCTTCCCTTTAAATCCCATTTTCTGTCTTTTTCCCCTTTCAATTCCCATTTTTGGCCTTTTTTCCCTTTCAGTTCCCATTTTCTGAATTCCCATTTTCTGCCCRTTTGAATTCCCAATTTCTGCTTTTTCCTTCTGAATCCCCATTTTCTGAATTCCCATTTTCTGAATCCCCTGTGAATCCCTGTTTTTAAATCCCCATTTTTCCCTCTTTCCCTGTGAATTCCCATTTCCTGTATCTTCATTTTCT
>NW_026624498.1:0-18926 GCF_030028575.1 Malurus melanocephalus
ATTCCAAGGCTTCTTCTGCACTTTGGAATGGTGTGAGGTCTTGAGAAGATAATCTGGACAAGGCTGAAGGCAGAGAGGCTTGCCATAAGAATCTCTTCAGTGGCCGACTTGCTTTAATTCAGAGCAACAGATTTAAAACTCAGCATGTCGATGGAAAATAATTCTCTTGCAAAGCCATTAGTGAGAATCTGAGTCCTTTACTTTTGTTGCTATTTGGTTCCACTGGTGTATGAGGTTGTCACCAGAAGCATGTTTGTTGCTTGTTTATTCAGGTCAGGAAAGCTGTTAATGAAATACATAGTCACATAGTCATTATGTCATCAGATGCACTGCTGCAAAACTCTCCTTAGTGAAGAGGAATTTCCTTTGCACCTGATGATAACATTTTTCAAAATAAAATGTTTCAAAGCTTAAAAGATTGTCTTAGCACATCATCATGCCATTAAAGCAAAATTGAATATATCCTGTCCAAATCTCTTTCTTTTTGTAGTGGTGCCTAAGGCTACAGTCCTCTAGACGTTGATACAGCATTTATGTTTTGAATGAAAAACCCCTCTTGCTACCACAAACACTTCACAGTAGAAATTCTGGACCTTTTTTTCAGATCTATTTGTGTGATCAGTCTTCAAAAACTCACTTTGCATCATGACTTTATATAGTGGCAGAAATGCTATTGCATAGTGTATATTCAGCAAATGCACACAAATACATGTGCTTCAGAATGTCATGTAGCCTTTGTTTTGTGCTTCCAATAATTTCTGTTTAAGCGTGATATCCTCTGGCATGGATGGGTGCTTGTTTGTAGAACAAGTAACATTATTCCTGAGTTAGAAAGGTCATAGATGGGGCAATGGGACTGGGGACTCAAAGCTGGGAAATGTATTAACATAGTTTAATCAGTCATAATAAATTCCACTGTGGCATATTTCCTCAACAAACTAGTTTAAAAGATTCTAGGTTCTGTTACTGGAAAACTTCTCGTTATTCTAAATGATTTTTTTTTTCTTTAATTATTGTGTGTGAAAGTTTTGGGCCTTTTTGTTTGTTTGAGGTTTTTTTGCATTCTTATGAGTGTTAGTTAGAGTGCATGCTCTAATGTTTAAACCTTAGATTAGGATGTTTTGCCTTTCCTGTGAGTTTTGCCAGAGCTTTGTTGTGTAGCCATGATCAAATTCCCCATTCCTTCTGTGTCTCACTTTCACTGTATTCAGGGGACTGCCTTAAGACACACTGTCTTAAACTTCAGTGTATCTGTAAAACACATAGAGGAATGAGATATTAGTATCAGATGGAATTTCTAAGAATTACTGCCATTCAAAGAAATAGTAACTATTTGAAGTTTGGTCAATTTGTCTTATCCAGCATGTTCCCTGGTGAAAAGCCATTACTTCAAATATTGAAAGAATGAGCATGCAAACCATTGACAAGGCAGCGTGGGTTTTGGCAGAACAATATGCTTAGGTGAGCAATCCCAAGCAAAGGAGTGCAAATGTGAAAGGATATCAGTGAGATTTGTCTGAGTCATAACTGTGGTTGCTTCATTTCTAGGATGACCACATGAGGTATGCAGCATTAAAACCTCTTAAATAATTTGAAGATGAAGTTGGAAACCAATTTAGAACTGCTTAATTGTGGCCATTCTTATGCGTCCTGTACAGCTGGTACCCTGTGTCCCTTGAGAGGAAGGGTAAGAAAGGCATTTCAGAAGGGAATATATTTCTGTTACTCTGTGGGGACCCTGCAATCATTAACAGCAGCACTCTTCTTGAGTTGCACTCTTGGTACATTGAAATTGAAATTCCTCCTCCATTAGACTGCTACCTCTTTTTCACAAGTACCTTGTAGAGCTTTAGAGCGTGTGAGCTTCATGAAGGTGGCTGAAATCCAACTGTAATCCAACTGTAGTATGATACACTGCGCTGAAGAGCTCATACATGGTTACTTTTTTCTTAAACAGATATGCCTAATGGAGTTTTTAAAAGTACAGAAGTAATTCACAAAATTTGGTAATTAGTGATATGGTAAAAATAGAATTCCCCTAAATCACTCTAAAAATTGACCTGTTTCCATCTACACCATTTAAATAGGTATTCATTTTAAGCGAGCTGCTTCTTGCCTTTTGCATTTCAGTATTGCTCTGTTAGCTTTTTTTTCTTCCTCCTGAGGATTAAATCTGTGTCCTGCAGACCTATCAGCCCTGACTTTTTGAATGTGACAATGCTCACTGTTGATCTCCTAACTCATCAATCAAGTGGGACCATAGCATTCAGAAGGGTTTTAAAGAGTGTCTTTCTTGAATAGCACACAGTATTTCCATACTAATGGCATACTATGCCATAAAATAACAGTTATGTTGCTCTAGGCTTAAAATCATACTATTTATGAGCACAAGTGCTGAAGCAATTTGAAAAGAGATGTTAACTTCATATCTTACTAGGGAAGTAGTTTTATTACTATGTATGCAAAACAAAAGGAAAGCAAAGCTTTGCTATTATTTTATTAGCTATCATTATCATGTTATGGGGCCTTTCCTTGTATCAGTAGTTGCAGGTATATTGAAGTCTTTCTTAATGAGCTTACTAAGAAGTTAGAAAATTAATAATGTAGATTCTGAATCTTTGGAAAAAGCACTTGGTTTAGTAAACAAAGAATGGTTTCAGCAATGAGGCTTAAAAGTGCCTGATGTAGAAAAGTAACATTGTGCTTTGGCACTGGAAAGTGGGATGGACATGAAAGCAGTTAGCATAACTGTTATGCAAAGCAGTATCACTGATGGTTGTGCCAGCCATTTAAATATGAATCAAGCCATACCATAGTCCTGAGGTACCCTAAAATCATTAAAATAWACTTCAGGTTACTTTTTGTTTGCYCACTGATTTCATTCTTTGTCATTGCTTTCTGAGGTATTTGTCATAATTGTGAGACTGAGAAACCAATGTTAAGATTTTTCAAGTACCCACAACTTGTCAGAAGCATGAATTTTAAGATTATTAAGTACCATGAAATTCCACAAATGTGTGAAAGTTTGTAATACTGTGTAATACTGTTTGTAATACTGTGATACAACTTTTACAGTCTCTGAAATGGCTTTTGATTGGGCTTGGAAACTAAAATTCTGCTCTGAGAAAATTCCCCTACAATTAGAGCTCTCATTTTGCTAAGGTTTAAGGCCATAATTTGGTTTATTTTTATACTATACAAGACATCTCAAAAGACACTGATAAGGATACTAAGCAGTTGCTTACTGAAGGAGCTTGATCCTGTTCACTCCATTTTCCAAGGAAATTCTAACAGAATGGAATTCCCTATGGAAATAAGTGTTGTCCTTTTTGTGAGAATTCACTGTGTAAGAATATATTTGCTAACCCCATTCTGAATCCAAAGTATTTAATGTACTCAAGAAATGTAATCCTAGAATATAGATTGCCTTGTATTGAAAAAAAGAGTCTGTGACTTTGCAAAGTATTCTGTAGAATGAGAAGATTATTTTGTAGGAGCCTGTCTGGAGAGCCACGCAGACCCCTTGTTCATTGCAAATGGGTTTAGAAAGTGGAGTCTAAATGAAAGCAACAAATGATAATACAAATG
This sequence comes from Malurus melanocephalus, assembly GCF_030028575.1. NCBI lineage: Eukaryota > Metazoa > Chordata > Aves > Passeriformes > Maluridae > Malurus > Malurus melanocephalus. The sequence continues at coordinate 3,589 of NW_026624498.1, forward strand.
TAGCACAAGCATTACCACATTACAGCTGCTGCTTCTAAACTTCTAGATGCCGTGGTCATAAAAAGAAAAAAGAAAAAACAACTCAAAAAAAACCCCCAAAGCAACCAACCAACCAACCAACCAACTAACCAACCAACCAACCAACCAACCAACCAACCAACCAACCAACCAGCCAACCAACCAACCAAAACCCAAAAAAAACCCTCCTAAGATGAAAAACGAAATCACTGAGATAGCTCATAATCATAGGAAAAAACTTATCTTCCCAATCTGAGATGTTAGCAAGCATTACTCATGCTGCASGTGTAATGGTTAATTGGACTTTTAAATTATCACTAAATCCTTCCTACCTCAGCTAAAATATTTTGAAATGTTTTTCTCTGAAATTAAATGCTTTTTATCATTATACCTCTTGTCTTCCTGAGGTCTACTCTTCTGTTCTTTACCTAGGAACAAATTTTATTCAAGTGCTGATAATGATGAGCAAGTCAAATGTTAATAGAGGATAGATTACAGCTGTTCTTTATCCACTTGTAGCTGACACAGAATTTGTTCCATTTATGTTGCATGAAAAATTCAGGCACAAGCAGAAAAAAATGTGGTTCTGGCAATTAGAGAGATTTCCCTACCATTATGGATGGGTGTGTCATTCCAGAGGAGACCAGACTATTTGAAGACATCATACCTGGGGCTAAAAATGTTTGTATCACTTCTTCATCAAGATGTCAGCATTCTCAGATGCTGAGACTAAAGAAAGTTAAATTAACCCAGGATATTATAATACTTTTGAGACTAGTTGGTGGTTCAGAATCTCAAGGGAAGTTTATATGCAAACAGCAATGAATTTAGGCTGAAAGTTAGTGGCAGGTAAAAGAGAGGGATTGTTCTACTCCTGTGCTGGTGGTAAGAGGTTAGAAAATATGATCATGATGATCTGGCATCTGAATATACTGACTTATTCTGAGCTGATTTAAAAACTCTTTGTGTCAGAGTAAGCGGCAGACAAGCAATAAGTCTTAAGTGATTGTGTGTTTTGGTTATTTGCAGGCCTGATTAGTAGGGTCCATGAACAGATACAACTGTCTGTGAGTATTCATGCCAACAAGAGACAGGGGCATGACAGACTCGGGGCAGTTTGTAGGTTGAGAGATATCAGCTGGGGAGCAAGGGCATAAATAGCTGTTTTTTCTTGGGAACAAGGAATTTTCAGAACAGACTGTGCCAATCCTGTTCTTGACTTACTGGATGCACCCCAGGTGACCTGCACTGTAGTTTGCCCTGTCTCCAGTCCTGTCTTTGTCCCCGTCTCTGCTGTTCCTGGCTGGATGGACCCCAAACATAATTTATTTCCTCACTGTGTCTGGGGCTGCTGATGGAGCAGACACCAACCAGCCTGATCTGGTTCAGACACTGTGGGACTGTGCCCTGGTCAGGGTGGTCACTGCCCTGCCTGTGCTATGATGACTTCCAGCTCCTGGCTCATCTTCTTTGCACACCTGTCCTGCTCTTGCTGTTACCTGAGAGCCTGTGTCCATTATTTAGACCATTTTTAATAAATTTTGATTTGTAGTTTGAAATAACTAGCAGGTAGATACATCATGGGTACTAAAGGCTGAGATATTAATGTTAATAGTCACTGTTTCTATTGACAAAGATTGTGGAAGCCCCAAATGTAGCCCACAACTTGACCAAAATATGTTCTGTAGGGCAGAATGAAAGGACAAACTCTATTCTAGGCAATTTCAACTGTAAACAAAGCCCAAATTGATCAATGGACTTGCAACTCAGAGAGCATCTTAATGCAAGATGACATTTGATAAACTGTGTACCCTGGGAAATCATTGATTTGTTAGAGACATGTAGTGCTCCAGATTATCACCGAGCTTCGGGTTGGTTCCTAGGGTTGATCCATCTCACAGTGCAACTCAAGCAGGATCTGCAGAATTTATAGTGAAATCAAATCAGAGTTACAAGCACACTTTCTCAGTCTTTATAGCCATGTTAGTCTGTATTATCTAACTCTCTTGAAAAGTAGTAGCCTGTGAACAACAAAAAKAACTGTATATGTATAGCAGAYTYGTAAATCAGGGCATATSAAGTTTAGGTGAGATTTTGGCAGATCAAAAAAYCTTTCAGATTATCTTTTGATTTATATACCACTGTAGTTGCAGTTGCTGTTCTGTAATGCCTTTTCCTAGATAAAAAGCTATTTCCAAAGTAGACAGGCAATAGTCAGAAACATTTCTCTAAATTACAAAAGAGCCTTAACAGTTTCTTCAACCTACTGTTATCTCCTGTGTAAATGAAAATGCCTAATTATATATTTACTTGGAAGACTAAAAGGCATTCTTCAAAGTCATTAGTATTATTTGCATAGTTAGTCTACATTTTATGGTGCTCAGGACTTTTTATTCACTTTTTCTCATAAGATGAACCAACATTTGGGGTCTGATTTAATAGTGGTTTATTTAAGCTATTTTGATTACAGTAGTATTTTGTCTGAATAAGCACAAGAGGAGTGAGCCCAAGGGTGTATTGCAAAACATGCATGGTGCAAAAATCATTTGAGCCTTTTCACAGTCTTTTCTATTTCAAACTGATGTAATCCAATACAGCAGTTAAAACATCATTGCACTTGCAAACAAACAACCATGCTAATATGACTGTTAGCATACTTGTCATATTCAATATCAGTATCTTATTCAATAGAGCATGAAGAATTTGATGATATTTTTACTTATTCATCTGAACTTTGGTATGCAAAAAGTGTCATGCCAGAAGAACCAGAAGAGACAGTGATTTCCCAACTATAATTGTCACATAGGTAGATGGACACCTACATGTATTTTTTAAATTAACAATGCTAAAGATGATAATTGAGCCATGTAACTATGTATATCTTTGGTTCATAAAGGTCATCAATGAGATACCTGAAAACATCCCTTGGTGAGTCTAGGTGTTAAAATAGTATCTTTCTTATCCATCACATCATCACTCAACCTAAAGTTTATGTTATTGACCTTATAAGCAAAAATTTATCACTGATGGTTTTTTACTTACATATAGTCACAATATCAGCAAATGTAATACCCTCTGGACACAAGCTGGCTTGTACCAATGGCATAAATTTCTTATGCTAGAATGATGGGTGTAGTTAGATTGAGTTGGTCTGCGCTTTTGTAAAATTCTTGTTTTATTTGAAATGTACTGCAGCCTTAGAACTTGGCTTTAGGCTGATTGTCTGAAGAAATTTGAAATCTCAAAACAGGCCATACAGAGTTCAGCTCATCCCAGAAGAGAAGAATGGGGGGGACACAAGAAACAAAAACAGAAGGAAAACCAGAAAAACAGACAAAATAAATGTCTCTTTTTATCTCAGTAGAGTAATAATCAGTCAGCATAGAAAACTTCATGATATTAGGGGTCCTTCAGTCTAGTACCTGTGCAAAGGGACAAGAGAAAGTGTCTGGTCTGATCCCTGTGGCTCTTCAGTATACCTGACAACTGCTAGAGAAAGRAATGGACCCCAGATCTTTGGTATCAGCCCATCACTGCGGTGCAAAGAGATGGCAGAAGTAGTCGCTTACTTTACAATAAATGTATTTCTCCTGATTTGTTACAGCATTCCCAAAAGGACAGACTGAGGAGTGAGTGGACCATTTTGGTCCAGGGGATTATACACTACCACACTCCCCTGTGAGTGTGGACTTCAGCTCAACTAGATTAAAAAAGGGAAGTGGGGATGGTGGTCATGCCTTGAAGCAGCATTTAAATGTGTMATTTTAGCCAATCCAAATTGACMGTGTGTGTACCCCTGCTCTTTTCACTGATTACAATGCCACTGATAAACCATAAACATTTTAACTGCACACTTGTGCTCTTTCTTGGTGTCAGTAACCACATGCACAGGTATGATGAATGAATGGCAGTGCTTCACGCTATGCGTAAAAGTAGATACAATGCTTGGGTTGGCCACAGGGCACAATCCTACTATATGTGAATGTAGCGTGCCATACTCTCATACATTTTTTGATCTCCCAAGAAAGCAGACCAATAATGCAAGCAATGCCACTTCAGCGATAACAAAATCTAAGCTCATTATCATCACATAGCGACTTCTGATGTCAAACACTGYGACTACTTAAAGCAGAGCAGTCAGAAAAGACTGAGAGCTGATATTATTAGAAAGCWTTCTTTCTGTTTCCCTTATTCTGTTGGCCATTGTATTCTTTCCACTCAATGTATAACTCACTGTGTCAGCACTGAACCTGATCCAAACACAGAAGGRGGGAGATTTTTAAATGCCAGCCATCTTTGCTCCTWAGAGAAATGCTGGTCAGCTACTAAAGCCACTGTCAGTAATAGGTAGAGAAATGTGAAGAATGCTTAAAAAAAATGTAAAATGTATGTCGTGTTTTCTTCTCTCTTCTCTCACMCAAGAAGACAATTACCATCACACAAATTACACCACACTGGAATTGTCTCTTAGCGAATTGCTTCATTACTATTTCCTGATGCAGACATACAAATTGTCATTATTCTCCTAACCTAAATTTCTCCTTGTCTATATAAATGAATGTGGTGCAGCCATAAAAGGTACCTTTACCAAGCATGAACTACCATCTGCTGTACTGTTATACCATTATGCTTCTGAGTCTTTCAGACAGGTCTTTGCTAATACCCAGAAAGTAATTTTGAAAATGATTATTCAATACCATAGATGCTCATAAAATAATTTGTTTGCTCTTTTTCTCCCTTGCTGTGGAATTTGAGAGCAGCAATAGGAGAAAACAGCAGACAAATGAAGACATAAGATGCATCTGAGCAGAATACTGGAAGGCAATGAAAATCACATAAAACTCTTGTATTCTTAATCCAGGAGAAATCCAAATCACAGATTAGCATATGATTTTATTATTTGTRCAATTTTCCATGCCTTATTTAGTCTGTAATGAGCTTGAGTAGTAATATAAATTTCAAGTACTTCACCTTTTTYGAACATAAAATTAGAAGAAATCTGAGGCCACTCTGAAAAAAGGTTTCCTTGCCTAATCTGTGGTTGAATTTGAGATTAGAAGCACTGGTTCCTGAATRGTTGTTACCTCAGAGCAGTGGAGCACTGCAGTCACAGGCATTGGAGCCCAGGGACACACATGTGAAGACTTCRATGGAATGTCCAATATGAACCTGAGTGACCACTCTGAATTTAYTCGCAAAATCAGTTGAAGGAGTTGAAAGAACTATCTGTAGAACTGCATCAAAACCAGGGATGGTATCCTTTCAGCCAGTTCTCCTGGTTTGGAAATTTCAGTTTTGGACCTTGGCTTAGCTATAATAGGACTTAGAGCGCTTTTGATAATTATGTTATGTTTGCCGTGTGTCTTTTCTTRTTTTCAATGGCTTATTGATYGAAAYATAAAGCAGGTAATGCTTATRCAGACACACACTGTACTCACTTTGCAATGCTTAGTAAATAAAAARGGGGGAGATRTGGGGCAAGAAAACAAAGAACACTTATGAATAAGAGAACAGAGACAGCTTGGTTAAAAAGAACCAGGACTATTCAGATGTAACGAAGTTTCTCAAACGTCACAGATAACAATAGCACAGTAGTTTGCAAGAAAAATTGTTAYTGGAGCWTGTGTTGTAGGGAAAAGGCTGATGCAAATGTGAGGYGCTTATTCTAATGGCTATCCAGGCACRTGATATTCTAACCTGATAGTGAAAGTATTGTAAAAGCTATATACACTTTTAAGAACGGTTTCCTGGTTATGACACGACTGGGGATTGTGCATCATTCATSATTCATACGCCATACCTATGGCACCCTGGAGACAGCGTTGATGCTGAAGCGAGCCAGGCTCCATTTGCTGTGACCCCACAATGCCTCAGGGCAGTCTGGAGATGGCATTGATGCCATGGAACTCGACAGAAGCCTGGGGAACCGCTGGGATGCCAGGGAAGCTGGTGGTGGAAGCCATGGGCCATGGGGATCACCGCCATGTGATTGAGTGGGGCCAAGCTTTATGGGACAAGTTTTCCAGTGCTCACTTTCCCTGCCGCCACCAAGCAGCTGCCTGGGGGCTTTGTAGCAGCACCAGTGTGGCGCTGCCTCAAGCAGAGGCTTTTGGATGGGGGTTTGCCACTCAGGCTGCCTGTAGTCCCTTACTGGTTTCCAGCAAGCTGTCTTCCYGCAATTCCCCCTTTTTTTGTTTTTTAATCACAAATGCTGTGTTTGTCAACCTCTGCRGGGCCCTTTGCAGACAAGATAGCAAACATGGTGCCAGAATATCTTATGTGGTTACCATCAAATCCTGAACATGTCTGTGACTTTGATTTACCGTTTAAATCTATATAGCCCATAAAATCAAAATTTTCACAGTTATGCATATGAAATAACAGCAACTCAATAGTTACACGATTTTGTGAAGTAGCATGGCAAATGCTATCTACATCAGTGGTCTGCAAAAATAAGCTAAYGGTTATGTTCTCTTATGCTACATGAAGGCATGCTGTCACGATAATCTGCAAATGATATGTTCAGTGCTCTCAGCAGTCTATGGTGTACAGTGGAATTTGCAATAAGTAATATATCGTTATTACTCAACTGTCTAATGGTATAAGGCTCTTACTGTTCTGTTGAGGATTTGTAGCCATGTATGGTGTCTATAAGGCAACAACAAATCTTTGTAGTAATGCTCTGCATTTTGACAAGCCCTATTGCTTGGTTTACTGTGTGTAATAGAGTCACCCAAACATTCCTGCTGTTCCAGGGAGTCAGGCGAGCCAGGTCTGTTGCTTTGACGGGTCTTATCTTAAACAGGCTGAAAACAACGTGCAGGCACCCAGCAAACTCCAGCATCTGTAGAAACACAAGCATAACTGCATCCCCAGGTAGCCAGATTCCATGGGGATGCCCAGACTCATGTTTGCRCATTGCAAACTCAAGACTGGAATAGGGCTACAGGATCCATCACTTGATGACTGTAACAATAAAAAATGTGTTAGAATAACAGGTATTGTACACGGGGGAGAGATAGCAAGATGGTTCAGTGTAAACACAACTTTCCAAATTCTCGCCTGTGGTATTTCGCCCAGCATTCCCCTTTTCTGTTTTTGAAGAAAGGCTTTAAGTGTAATATGAAAATGCTCTATGATGGCTTGACCAGTGGGAGAATGAGRAACGCCGGTAACATGGTGAACACCCTAAAGTTGCAAGAACTGCTGGGTGCATTGAGCTATGTAACCAGGACCATTTTCAGTTTTCACAACACGTGGTATGCCTAAAGCTGCAGAAGTGCCGCRCCAATGCAAAATCACAGCTTTTGCCTTCTGTCCTGCATGGACAGAGGCCTAGCAGGCTTTAGAATAAGTGTCCACAGAAACATGAATTTAAGGCGACCAAACACAGAAATGTGAGCAACATCAGATTGCCATAGTTGAAGAGCTTGCAGCCCTCTGGAGTTCCTCCTGTCATGAGTCATGGTGGCATGTTGCTAACACTCAGAGCAGGAGGCAACGATATCACTGCTGTAGAYGTAAGATGGAATTGATGTCATAGGGCGCAAGCTCCTCGATGAAAAAATTGGTGTGATTGAACCGCCTGTTGTAATGTATCTGGTATAGGGGCAGCCCATGCCAGGGYTGTCAGCTTGTCTGTGGGGGTGTTTCCTTCTACTCTGAATCCAGGCAAACTGGTATGACTATGAACATGGAGAATACAAAACGCTGCAGTTTGTTGATGTAGTGTATGCTGTAGTGTTTTCAGCAAATGAAATAGGTCTTTGCTATTTACCTCTTTSAAAATAGTGTGACTTAACTGGTGAACTGTGTTGCACACATATTGGGAATCAGTTACAATATTCAAATTCTCTGAAGGCCAGGCCAGCCATTAYGACTGCCCGTAGCTCTGCTAACTGAGGGAATCCATCTTGTTGGCCTGTAAGGTCATGTCATTGACCTCCCTCTTTCCAGGTAACAACTACTTTTCCTGTCCTCCCAGMCCCATTGGTAAAAACCGTGTGCCCTTGTAAAGGAGTCGACGAATACAGCGACGACTCTGCAATCTGTAATTCTAGATACATTTATGTGCAGGGTGATGGAATAGCATTTTTCCTGGAAAATTTGCCACGGCCATTTGCWAAACAGAACTATTGGCCATGAAACAATCCCAGTTCTCAGAGGTTAAGGGTAGTCATAATGGCTGGCTCTCGCCCTGGTAATTGGACACATCGTTGTCTGGCTTCACAAATTGCATGGGCTATCAGCTCTAAATGGGTGATACTGTCATCTTGCACTGATATGATAAAAATACCCATTCCAAAAATGTAAAGGGTCCTGCCAACTGTCATGCCATTGGGCTATGAGGCCCACAGGATGATCCTGAGACAGTAAGATGTATACACTGAGAGGTATATTCTCCAGGCTTTTCTCTTTTGTACTGCTAGTTATTGCTTCAAGTGCTTCTGGTGACAAGCTCCTGGGAGATAACAAGGAGGGRTCACCTTTTAATAAATCAAAAAGCTGTGCCAATAGCACATTCGATAATCCCAAAAATGGTCTGATCCAATTAATTGTACCAAAAAAWTTTTGTAAATCATTCTATGTTTKTATAGAATGCTGAATAGTCACCATCTGTGGTTYGACAGTTTGATMKAAAATTTTCATCCCTAAGTATCTCCAGGGGGCTTGTTGCTGTACTTTCTCAGGAGCAACACACACAGTCTCTAATTTGTCAGAGCTTCCTGCATCATGGGCATTACCACATTGAGCTGTTCTACARCTGGTATAGCGACTAAAATATCATCCATACAGTGATAGCAATAAACTTGCAAAAATGGTTTCCTGACCCGTGACAGCCTGTGTCACATACCACTGACAAATCRTAGGGCTGCTTTTCATCCCTTGAGGCAACACAATCCAATGGTGTCTTTTTCCAGGTTCACTGTTGTTTACAGAGGGAATGGTAAAAGCAAATTTGGGARCATCATCTGGGTGCAAGGGTATGGTAAAGAAGCAGTCTTTCAAATCAATAATGTAAATATCCCAGGTAGGTGGAATCATGGATAGGGAAGGCATGCCTGGCTGCAACGCTCCCATACTTTCTATCACTTTGTTAATTTGGCGGAGATCATGTAGAAGTCTCCATTTGCCAGATTTCTTTTTGATARCAAACACTGGAGTGTTCCAAGGGCTCTGTAATGGTTCAGTACGATTTTGTGCCAACTATTCATTAACCAAATCCTTGAGAGAGGTCAGTTTTCATGAGACAGGGGCCATTGATCAATCCATACAGGTCGTGTGGTCAACCACCGCAATGGGATGGCRGGCCTATGCTGGCCACTCTCCTCAGTGACCCCTATGAGAAATTCTGCCATTCTGTCATCAAGGCAACTCCCCATTGAGCCAAACAGTCATGTCCCCACAAATGTAAGGGTACTGAGATTACTTAAGGCCAAACTGTAGCCACCTCCCCATCTGGATTAATAATGTTCACAGGTCACTGACTTTGGAAACTAGCAGCTGTCCCCTCAACCCCTGCCACTGTTGAAGAGATTACCGTGGGCCAGGTAGAAGAGATACCAGTAACATCAGCTCCRGTATCAACCAGACCAGTAATAGTTACTTGCGGGGGTGGGGAGAACCTTGTTCAAGTTTTAGACACCACATCATATTAGGTCTGGAGTCAGTGACCATTTGAGTCCAATGGACCTGGGGGGTGCCTGTCAATCCAAACCCTCCAGTCCCTCGTTCAACAGGCTCTGCACTAGGTACTTGCGCCACAAAAGGCACCAATTGGGCAATATGACTCTGCTTAGGTACAGTGACTGGGGACAATGGTGTCCACACCTTGGCACAAATCTGCCCAGCGTAATCTGCATCGATAAGGTCAGGTAACACAAACAGCCCTTACAAGATAACACCTGAGYGTCCCACCAACAATACACTTAACCCATACCCCAAAGATCCGAAAGCATCTAATGGTATTTTGTGTACTTTGGTGTCACCTATGGTAACTGAAATTGCTGTGGTGACATCTACTCCAGCACTCCCATTGTTTCTGGCACTAAGCTTGCCACATATGCCTGGAAGGGGTTGGTTGGACATATTTGTGTCTGGGTGCGTATCCCTGTCGCACACTTTTTCCCATTTCCTGACGGTCCTTTGAATGGCAAGGCTTGTCCCCAGACATCACTCTTAAAGTGGTAATGTTTYGCATAGTGTTCTGACCTGCCACAGCATGCACATGACTTGATGATATGCTGCTCGTCGTTTCTGGGTACTGGATGGCCACRAGGTTGGTTAGGGCAATTTCTTTTGAAACATCCTCTTTGACCACATAGAAAACAATCCCTGGAAACTTGCACAACTGCAACAACTTGTTTTACAAGCTCCTCCATCTGATGTTCTACTGTTCCAACTTTGCTTCAGGCCTCACTAATGTCTATTAATGTAGGGTTCTGGARAGGCAATAAAGCCCTTTTACGGTTTGCATTTGCATTGTCTTTAGCTAACTCTAAAAGCAAAGTCTCTTGGGCTGCTACATTGTCAACTTGTTTCTCGATTGCCTCCCTAAGATGATCTATAAATGTTATATATGACTCATTCAGTCTCTGCTTGACTGTCATCCACAACTGAGGAGGAGTTCCTACATCTGGTACATGCAGCATCACTTGAAATGCAAGCTCCTYCCCTTGCTGTAACACTAAGGAATGCATTTGGGCTTGCAGCTGCAGAGTGCGTAGTGGAAGGTCCCCCATGAACTAGGCAGGACCCGCTCCAAAATGAGGGTCATCTTGAGGTTACAAATTGCCCATGGCAACCTCATTCACTAGCTGTCTCCACCGCGACTCAAAAACTATCATGTGAGTYGGAGTGAAGCAGATCTGGGCTAGCTGCCCACAGTCAAGAGGAGTCAGCTCATTAGCAAAGATACCTCACAGCATAGACTATGCAAAATGAGAAGTGAACCCATGCTGCATAACTGTGTTTCTGAGGTCTTTGATTACACTCCAGTGGAAAGGATCCCTCTCATCAGGGCTAATGCCATTATTTCGGACCACAGGGCATGCTAGAATCTTGCTCTCCAAATCCAACTCCCCTACTTCTCTAGCTTATTCATATAATCTTGTCCAAAATCTTTTCAGATCTGGCCCCTTTACAGAGAAGACAATTGGTTCTAGTGTTAATACACCCTGAAGCAGAGGGGTGGTTGGCTGGCAGCCCGCTCCTCCTGGCTTCTCTGACTTCGACAGACCAATCAAAGCAGGCTTAGAGATCTTATCTCAGGGCCATATGGACTGTGCCATCTCCAAAGGCTTTGGAATGTCTTCATCTACATCTCAGGGAAGAGGGCAATTCCCAGGCAACACCAGCAAACAGGATCGCGCATGGAGGCCGCCGCAGGGGGAAGAGGTGGGGATGAAGGACGAGCGGTGGCTGCAGTCGGAGTGGCGGCCGCAGCCAGAGCGATATGCTGAGCAGGGGGGGTGGCCACTGGGGCAGAGGCTGCGGCAGCAGTGGCTGTTGCTTCCTTGTCAGCTTTCATCTGTACTAAAGAGTCCTAAATCACATCCTGCTTCCTGACACGTGTCAGCAAAAAAGGCAGTCTGCACATCTGCTTTTACCCCATTTCTTTTCACCAGAGAAGAAGGGTGCACAAAGCCTGCTCGTTGTATTTAACACCTCTTTTTTGTAATATTTTCAGCAGAACATCTAAAATGGATTCTTCTTCTGCTGATATTCTAGCCCCCATATTTCCAGTCCCCAGCATCCCACCTTGAGGTCTGAGTGTTCTGTAGTCTGTCCAGATCCTGAAGCTCTGCCTGCCTCTTTTTTGTGCATCTTTTTTTTTCTTCCTTTTTTCTTTTGCTATGCTGGGCTTTTTTATCCCCTAGTCACTCACCTGTGCACTTCTTTCACTGACCCTCTGGACCCTTAGGCTTTCTCCCGCTGTCCTGGTTTTACTTGGTCTGATTTTTGGTGGTGGGGGGATGGGACCAAGAAACCACAAAGATGGCTCCTGTGAGGAAGTTCTAGAAGCTTTCTCCTTCTTCTCCAGCAAAAGGAGCCCTACCCCCTGTGTTTTAGAATCAATCCATTATGGCTCTGAGGTTGATGGACTGGGTGCTCATCAGTCCTGGGCCAATTGCACAGGCTAGTTACACCTCTGTGATGACAAATGGTCTTGTACTTAAGAAGAATTCTAAACAAGATAGAGTGCGGCCGCCATGTAATTTTTAGGTTGTTAGTATTTAGTTTTAGTATCATGCACTGGGGAAAAACAGAGCAGGAGGGTGAGGAGATGTAAGAAAAAAATGKAGACCCAAGATCMTAGTAAGGAGGAGACAGKWACTGTTGTGCTCTGCTGTGGTTGACGAACATGGAGAAAACAAGGTATTCTCRAAAGGACTATTTCTTCAACRGGAGATCTGTATAGAAAAGAGAGAGCGACCTTGCTCTGAGAAAAACCTGGCCTTTGAGGACTGGACTGAACTGATCAGAAGCCAAAAAAGGGGGAAGAGGCCTGGCTCCCCCTCATGTCCGAAGCAAGTTGATGCTAAGAAGAAATTGTGTTCTGCAGGGCAGAAGAGGTGCCCCTGCCCCACGTCTGAAGTCAGTGGATGCTTAGAAGAAGCTGTATTCTGCCAGGAGATTTGAGATAGTGGTCTTATGCCACCGAACAACGCAGTTCGGCCTTGGAGATCATTCTTTCCTTTCTCCCATGAGGTAAAGAAAAGAATCCCTTGCCATCAGCAGTTATACACTGACTGTTTCTCGGGAAAAGACCTTCCACAGCTTGGAGCTGTAAGAATGCTTCCCCTATGATGCTGAACGACAACCATAATGAGTAGTTTGATCTATGTTAGACTTTCATTCCTGCCCCACTTTGTATGCRGGAAGACATGGGGGGTGGAGAGGGACTACCTGAGACAGAGACGGGTCCCCGGAAAGAATATCAGGTGTCTTGAAATGTCCGTTTTTTATTTTTCTTCTCCTTGTAAACTTTTCCCTATCCTTGTTCCCCTCCCCGGTGCGGTAGTATTCTTAGTAGCTTTTAGTAATAAATCTATTTTGCAACTTAAGTTATTCAGCCTGTCTGACCATTTTCTGGAGTATATACACATCTTTGTCTCAATTATGTCATGTTATCTAAAAGCCATAAATCTTAGTGTTAATTGGGCTTTTGCTCTCCCTTCTTCCTCTCCGGTGGGGGGGAAGGGAGGGAACGTCGTGTGTGCAGTGCTTATGGCTTTTGGTCAAGTTCAAACCATGACATTTTTGATGCCGTGACTCGGATAAGGAAAAAACAGGTTTAAACCCATGACACTCGCCTTTCTGCTATGCTGGCACCACCACTGSCTGCTCTCCTCCACAGTTCTAAGCCCTCCTAGAATGTGGGCAACCACTGAATGATGGTCTCGCGGCTGCTGCGATCACATAGGGGTTCACCAAATGTCAACACGGGCTTCACACACTGACAGACACGGAGTAGGTATCAAGCATCAGCACTTTATTATTTCGCAGCACAATCTTATATATTTTTTCTCCATTGATGCCAGAAAAAGCTAGAAATAAAACACCATAGACCAGTGKCTATAGAGCAGRTATTTGTTTATTGCAGYGCTGGAGGTGAGGAGGATCTTTCCGTCTAACTCACTTACCCTCACTTAAAATTGTCACTTATTTATACAGTAAATATTGCTCAACATTGTCACTGTCACTATATTAATCACTATATATGGGTACAGAAATACATAGCATCACAGCTCTGCAAATGCACCTGCGCCATCCCCAATCYGGTGGTTGCAGGGGTCTCCCTCTAATAAGGGACCATAGTCTTCCTCACCTTTGGACTTTTCAACTTTGTCTTCAGRGCATGCMCAGTCATGATGTTCCATGGTTTTTTCTAGTCCTCAAGGTCTTCATGTTCCATTTTCCAGCTAATTCTCTTAACATCTGCCAAGTTCTCATTAGTGCATTCTACTATTTCTTGATATAACATCTACTTGTCTACTTCTGCAGTATAGGTATCTACTTTTTGAAATATTCTTCCTGGCGATTCTACTCATCCAAGCATTAAGCAACTGGCTTAACTATATCCAGCTGGTACAGTATATAAAAGCTTATAACAATATATGAAAAGGCTATTATTGATAATATATGAAAAGCCATTATATTGTATATTGATAATATGTGAAAAGCTATTATATTGCATATAWAGTTTTCAATTAATAGGCCTTATAAGCACGTGAAGGCAGTGACGGCAGTGACAGCTCCCGCAGCAAGGGCAGGGAGCCGGGCAACTGCCCCGCACAGCCTCTGCTGCCCCCGCAGCCCAGAGCCCAGCCCGCTGGAAGCTCTTGGTGGGCAGGGGGCAGGGGCAGCAATGGGGGCAGTCCTGGCAACAGGAGAGGGTGAGGAGGAGGCCTGCTTCAGCCTGGAGCAAGTTGGGGAAGTGGACAGCCAGAAAGAGATGGCCCAGAGGGAACACGGGCAAGACCAGAGCTGGAGAAGTGCAGAAGAGAGGCCCCCGGTGAGGCCACGTGAGGCCTGGGCAGAGCTCAGAAACCTTCACCCCTGCACAGCCACAGGCCAAGCTCTTCCCACCAGAGCCCCTCACAGCTGGGCAGAGGCCTCCACTTCCTCCAGGGATCTGGATGATTTACCCCCCAGCCCCTCAGCAAGCCAGGTGGAAGCTCACATGCAGTGGGCAAAGGCAGCAGCAAGGATACCCCTGGCAGATGTAGAGAGTGAGGAGGGGCACAGCTCCACAGGTGGCCAAGGGGGCAGCAGCAGGGAAGAAGGCATCTGTGCRTCCTGTACCTATGAACCAACAGCCCTGAAGCCTTGCCATGGTACAGCACACTTAGAGCTTTCTCCCCAAAGTGGAGCTCAGCCAGTGGCTCTTGGGCAAGACTGGAATGAGGAAGAGCCACGGGAGAACTGGGAGCGCATCACGATCCACACCATCTGGGTCAACCCCTGCTACCTGCAGCTCCTGGTGGAGCCATGCTCGCCTCTGTCAGAAGAGCTGGCCAGCACGTCTTGTGACCTGGCAGCTGCCGTGGACACCCAGCCAACAGCTGCTGCCCCAGCCGGAACTTCTGAGAAATAGGAGCGCTGTGTGAGTCCCACTGCTGCGGAGGCCAAGACAGCAGCTCCTGCTGCCTCTGTGGCGCTGGCAGCAGCAGCAGCAGCGAGCCGGACAGCGGCCCCGCACTGCTCCAGGGGTYGTGGCCRGGCTCTGCTGCGCTCGCTGCTGCACCACCCCAGGGCAATCCTGAGCAGGATGGCGGCTGTGATCCGGCGATGAGGCCACCAGCAGGGGAAGCCGT
>NW_026624498.1:20280-22526 GCF_030028575.1 Malurus melanocephalus
AAATTAAAACAGCTCAGATAAAATGCTTTTGTTGAAATAAAAAGACTAAATTAAAATATGAGAAGTGCTTGTTTTTATTGTCTGTAGTCATTGATTTGGGGGGTGGAAATCCTGGAGCCTGAAGCCCTTTGGTTCCTSGGGCRTTGCAGTGTGAGCTGTGTGGGGCACAGGAGAAAGGTGCTGCCTGGGGCGGGAGGGATGCGGGGACACTAAGTCCTTGTGACTTGTGGCAGAAGGCGTTTGTGTGATGCAAAACTCCATTTTTTGTGCCCAGTTCTTATCCTAGAGAGCTGCCCTGGTGCAGAGATGATTCTGCAGGATCTCTGAAGGAAGGAGTGCTTGCCTGGCATTGCAGATGGGAGCTCCTCAGCCCTCAGGAGAAACAGCCACCAGGTCTGAGAGCTGGCACAGCCCCAGGATCTCTGTAATTCACATCTGTACTGTGTTTCCTGGTTGTTCTGCATGTGCAGGAAMAGGTTTAACAGAGTGCAGAAAATAAAAATCCAGGCTTTCAARTATACATTGTAGCCATTAGAAGAAGGAKAAAGGAGATGAGGTCTAAGCATAAATCCATGTGAGCACAGACAAACACAGCTCCATTAAGAAAACGGCTGCTCAGGTGCTCTGCTCCCCACACCTGACATCCCCTGCTGCTCTACAATCCAGGTCCCTGCAAGAACGGCCCCGGGAGAGGAGGAGCCTCAGAGGCCTCCCTGCCTCATGCAGCTGAGGAGCCTAGCAGGGCTGAAGAGCCTCAAATAAAAAACATCCATTTGAGCACACAAATGAAAGCCCAAAGCCTCCTSTTCTGCCAGCCAGATGGACACTGCAAAACACACAGCCCAGACAAACATAGGATGAACGAATTACAGAATTATTTTTAAAATATTTGCACCCTTTACTCTCCTCTCTCGAGAGCTCCTTTCCAAAGCAGAAGTGCATCGAGTGCTTCTCCAGCAATCAGCTGTTTTCAGAGCCCAGGAGGAGYTGGCAAAAAAGGCTTCTCTCAAGGTTCCTGATAGCTGAGGCAATTATAAGAGAATTAAACTGATGTTTCTAACTTGCAGTGCAAGAGTGATGTGCAGTCATGAAATAATTCAAAGTTACTGCTGGAAAAATATGGCTTTCACCAGTCTACTGTCCTTGAAGAATAAAAGGACAATAAGCATTTTTGGCTGTTCTTTTCTTTCTTTTCTTTCTTTTCTTTCTTTTCTTTCTTTTCTTTCTTTTCTTTCTTTCTTTCTTGATAATTAGTTGCTAGTTACTGCTGCATCCCCAAATGCCAGAACCCAAGGGTTTTCCAAATGATGAGAAAGATATTTAGTTGTCGGTACCTGGTTTATCCAGCCTCACTTGGTGACAAACAAAATTTTGCCAGCAAGATTTCCCTGCTCAAGTGATTCCCATGAAGGGCTCAGAACTTCTTTTTCCAGTTGATAGCATTTGCTTGAAAGTTCTTTGCAGGCACCTGCTTCCAGTTTGGGAAGGGGCAGAGSGAGGCTTTTCACCTTGTGCTTTGGTGGCTCGACCTTTGCAAGGACACTGCTGCCAGCACTACCCCTGCACTTTGGGAGGATGTCCCACATTTAGCTTGGGTGTTACTTCTGCATTTCTTATTCTGCCCTTCACAGTGGTAAAAGCTGCTGAAGAGCCGAGCCCTGATCTCAGACCACCTGCCCATGCAGTTATATTAAGGCATGTGAATCTACCAATAACTGATAATATAGAAATGTGCTTATAATAAACAATGTAATAGTATGGTAATAGTATTTTAGCTGCCAAGAATGGGAGAACCAAGCTGTATTGTTCACTCTTGCAGTGATTACTGTGTGATCATTACCARCTCGATGCTGTGTCACAATCTGCAAACAGAAGGAAATTCTGTAGGTAAACTCAGAGATATTCTTTGCGTTCATATGAACTCCTCTGTCCTGGAGCTATTTTAGAGGCGCTGTTAAAACTCAATTGAATAAATTGGAAGTAAATACTCCCTGTCTAACTGTATATGCCATGAACTGTGTACAAGACTTGAAAATCACCTGCAATCCTCTGGATTTGGTGCCAGCAGCTYAGGCAATGTGGTGTCATTGCCCTGCTTTTCCTGAGGATTAGCTGTATGGAAGAAGTTTTTTACAATGAGGGAGGTGAAATGCTGGCACAGGTTGCCCAGAGAGGATGCTCCATTCCTGGAAACATCCAAGGCCAGAGCCCACTGAAGTGACTGAGCCATTCCCTAAGAATCCCTT